>NW_024742712.1:650000-655000 GCF_018991925.1 Homarus americanus
TTAACCCTGCGGAGATGACGAGCTTGACCCGTTTAGAAGAGGCACAACGGAGAGAAAGAGGAGGAGGAGGAAGATGAGGAGGAGGAGGAGGAGGAGAGAAGCGAGAAGAGAAGAGTGAGGAGGAGGAGGAGTGTGGAGAAGAGAGGGATGAGGATAGAATGATGAGAGAGAAGAAGAGAATGATGAGAGGCGAGAAGAGAGAAAGAAGGAGGGAGTAAAACGTGAGGAGATAAAGGTGAGAGAAGAAGAAGAGATGAAGGGGAAAGTAAAGAGTAAGAAGATATTGAGACAGAAGGAGAAGAGCGGGGTGAGGAAGATGAGGAGGAGAAGAAGAGAAGAAAGAGATAATTAGGGCATTGAGGAGAGAGTAAAATACAAAGTGAAGGAGAGAAAATGGAAGAGAGAGGAAAGAGAAAGAGAAGAAGAGAATAATAAGAGACTAGAACAAGATTAGAGGAAAAGGATAAAGAAAACCAGAATAAATGAAGGAAATGCCATAAACACCAATAATAACGAAACGGGTTTTACGCTACGGGAGAGAGAGAGAGAGAGAGAGAGAGAGAGAGAGAGAGAGAGAGAGAGAGAGAGAGAGAGAGAAAATAAAAAAGGGAAGAGAAGAAGAATGAAGGAAATACCATGAGAGAAACACATACACACACACACACACACACACACACACACACACATACACACACACACACACACAGCGCCACACAGGGTCAGTGACCTTGGCTGGACTAAAGCCTCAGAACACGATGACCTACTCCCGGATGTTCCCCACACATTCATACGAGTTACAGATGGATTCTCAAAGATCCTTACGTCAACATTTTAACCTTATCTTGTGGCTGGGAAACTCTCATGATATTGTTATTATTATTATTATCATTATTATTATTATTATTATTATTATTATTATTATTACTATTATTATTATTATTATTATTATTATTATTAGTACTATTCATTCACGATGGATCTTACACAAAACATCTTTAATAATAAGTCATTTGCTTCACTACACAGATAATAAGTAAGTATTAAGTGTATAAGTATAATAAAAGTATGAGAATAATTGACTCAATAATACTTGACGAGTTTGTCCATAAAAACAAATTATCTGGTTGTCAATATTGTGAGGTTAGGTTAGGTTAGGTTAGGTTGACATATGTTAAAGCATTCTTAGCAGGTATTAATTAATAGTCTTACCTGCTAGTGGTGGAATTAGTCATATTATGCTTAAATTATATTAATATAAACTAAACACACGCACCCACACACACACCCACACACACACCCACACACACACTACTGTTCCTTGCATGTTCACTTCACCTCATTACTAATGGTGTGTATCCTTCATCCTATATCGTTCCCTCTCCTCACTATCCTTCACCCCATCCTTCCCTCTCCTTCGTGATCTCTCTCTCTCCTTCTTGGTCTCCTCTACTCCCTCTTATCAACCATTCGTGACTCATATTCCCGTTTTCTCGAACACTTCTCTACCCATTCTCTTTGCTCATCCCCCATCACACAGGGGAAACTATCGTATTCTCTCTCTTCGTCTCGACACAACACGAAGTTTCATATTCTTTCCCTTACTTTTTTCTTCTTATCCTCTGCCTCGTTTCTTATCCTCCTCTTCGTTTCTAGTTTATTAATTCCTCTTGTACCCCAAATTCATTCTTCACACTCCCATACTAATTACTGAATGGGTTGTGCCATATTTTTTAGTGAAAGATTAAATGTCAATAATCCTAATACGAGTACGTCACAGATTTTCACTATAAGACAGATTAGGATATTTATCTTTCATTTTAAACCTCAATAGAAGCATTTTACTGTATTATTATTATTATTATTATTATTATTATTACTTCACAACCTCCTTTTAGTGACCATTTTCTGTGATTGTTACAAGACCTCAAGGTAGAGACCAAATCCCGTTCTTGTGTGTTGGGGTATTTATGGCCGTATTGGGAAGGGGAAAACCCGACTTAACTTATTATGGTAATCACATGTCAAGTTTTTGCTTAGTGTGTCTTTATCTGAACTTAAGATATGCGAGAGTAATTTCCGGTCAAGAGAACATTTTGATATTAAAGATTTGAGAAGATTTTAGGTATGTTAGGGGGTGAAAGGGGTGTAAGGGGGAGGGGGTAAAGGGAGGATGGGGTAAAGAGGGGGTAAATGGGGGGAGGGTGAAAGGTAGAGACAATAGTGTGTAGTATATTAGTAAGATGATTATTATTCTACCTGAGTGTAAGCTGAATAGGTGAGCTGATGTGTACGTGTATCCAGTTATATAAGAGTGTGGAGACAAATATATGTACACACACACACACATACACACACACACACACACACACACACACACACACACTTCTTTAAACTATAAAACGTACAAAAGCTAATTAATTACATATACACAGGTAAGTACAGTACAAGCGACTAAACAAATACGTACACGTACACCGGTAAAAGTTCCTCTCAAGTTACGTACAGTGAACCTCCATATACTGGACTGTTCTCTCCATATAATCCGTGATCTAGGGGTTTCATATCTAACGAATCCTCTGTATAACGGACTTTTATTTCTATATACATTCCGTTAAATCGAGGTTTTATTGTACGCATGAAATAAATAAACAACAACACGGAGGCAACAGGGAATAAACACCAGAAGTAAACAAAACCTCGAGTAAAACAAAAGAGCATCGTCATTGAGGGAAGAAGCGACTGGCGGACAACCTGAGTCGTGTTGGATCTTCCACGATAAAAGAGAGGGAGAGAGAGAGAGAGAGAGAGAGAGAGAGAGAGAGAGAGAGAGAGAGAGATTCGCTCTACCAACTAACAACTCGTCTTTATCTTCCTCAAACAATCACTCCCACCAGACAATTTCCTATTGGACAAAACTTCATTACCGATTTTTTTTTTTAATGCAAATCATCTCCTTAAGTTTCTTTGTTTATTGTTATCAGCTGATCTAAGACATAAACAAACGTCACAAGGCCACTACCATCAGCTGGTCTGCATGTCAACTAAAATCAAGCAGATGTACTTGTCAGCTGAGTAGATAAAACAAAATATCTATCTAAGAATAACCAAGTAAATTTAGAATATATTTCGATAAAACACACACACACACACACACACACACACACACACACACACTCACACACACACACACACACACACACACACACACACACACACACACACACACACACACACACACACACACACACACACACACACACACACACACACACACACACCAGGAAGCTACACAAGACCCTAAAAATAAACATTCCAAGACTTTTATCACGACGGACAGGTGCCCCTCCAAGGTCATGGAGTTGACCTCGTCTGTGGTGGGGGCGGGTCAAAGGTCACCAGCTAGGACATGAGGTCGTAGACACACACACTTGGTATAGTAATTTTTTGTATACAGGAAACTCAAGTATGGAGGATAAGTATTGTGTATGTGAGACAGACAGACAGACAGACAGACAGATAGATAGATAGATAGATAGATAGATAGATAGATAGATAGATAGATAGATAGACGGACAGATAGACAGATAGATGGATGGATAGATAGATAGATAGCTGGGCAGAGAGATAGATAGCTAGGTAGATAGCTGGAGATAGATAGATATATAGATATACAGACAGACAGAGATAAGTTAGCAACATGCACTTGGACGACACCCACACACCATCACCTTAATCCTCCAAGGAGTGAGACACAACACACAGGGTCACCTGTTCACCTGTCACACCTTTGGGGAAACCATCCCACTTGGTCCTCCTTCTGTCAGCATGAAACAATAATATTGACTGAGAATAATAGGTTGTATTTAACCCTTTCACAGCGGGAGGTTACACTAAGTTGAATAAATTCATCTGGCGGTAGTCAGAATAAAATGGCAAGTGCGTAACACGCGGTGAAAGGGTTAAAACAAAATACAATTATTATGTTTGTTCATGTTGTGATAAGCGTTTTGCTGGCCTCTCTTGGGGGCCTGGTGAAGGGGCGCCTCGAACACCTGACTCATGAGGAGGTCGTCTTCCTCCACCAGTGGACGACCAAGAAGCTCTTCTCCACCGAGCAGTAGGTTGGGGCCGAGCACCACTAGCGTGATGGTTCCCGCCCGGGTGCTGGGGGATTTAGTAACTCGAGAGGTGGTAGTTGGCGATGGCCCATTCCCCAAGGAGGTGGAGGATAACGCATTCAACGTGGCAGTGGGGAATGACACATTCCACGTACAGGTGGGGGATGACGCCCAGAAGACGAAAAGAAAAATAGACAAACACCCGGCGTGTCTTTATGGACAAATATGCTTGGGCCCAGGCAAAAATTACTTAAATACTGGATCCCAACTTGTGTGGTGTTATTCCTGCTTGTTTTGGCCGCAGGGCTATTTGGGATTTTGCCACAAGTCCACAGAAAGTTCACCCAGATGGAGCCTCGTTGCTCAACATCATTTCTTCTTACTCATAAATCTTCTACTACTGCGTAATATTCATCTGGGAGGAGTGAACAATAAGTATCTTTTATTGTCGTCTTAAAATTTGCTCATTCATATTGACTGGGCTAATGTTTCCTCAATGTTACCTTGTAATTCAATTGTCAGGAGGAACATTATAGAATCTAGTCTCACTAAACATACTGTGTGTGAGAAGGAGGAGGAGGAGGGAATACTTGTTACTCTCCCCTCCCCTTCCTTCATTTCCCCCTTTCCTCTCCCACTCTCCCTCCCTTCTTCCTCCCTCGTTCCTCCCTCCCTTAGCCTTCCCCCCTTCCCTTACACAACATAAATACCTGTAATGTTCTATTTACTTAACAGGTGTTCACTTTTACTAGCAATTGCTACTTATAAGTGGTAGTAAATAGTACTTATGGTGAGTGTCACTTAAGAGGTGAGTAAGCCTGGGCTAAGTGGTTCTTAAAAGGTCACTCTGAATACCTCCTTAGACAAAGTGTTTCTTAAGCG
>NW_024742712.1:665000-672500 GCF_018991925.1 Homarus americanus
CGCCACGTGACCCGCCGGTGGGTCGTTTAACGATGCAGATGGTCGTTAGAGAACAAAGAATGCTGGTTACAATACAAAATAAAGAAATAAGATGGGCTTGAACAAATAATGACAGTTAAAACCTTAACAGCACAGGGTAAGGTGACTAGAATATATAATAGTAAATTTAATACATCATTACAGGAATAATATGGAACATGGGAGCATGTTATATATAAAAAAATAGAAAAAATAGGACACGGTCGTAACACCATCCATCCGTCTATCCCATCACCCATCTTACACAACATAAACAAAGACTCACTAACACACTGTGGGAGAAACAACTCGAGAAAATCACAAATATATTCCCAGTCCAAGATACAACTTCAAGCCAGTGACGCCAACGAAGATGTAAGAGCTCACGAATTCAATAATGATGAAATAAACACCGAAATAAGAGTAATGAAGAGTCGAAAGAGAGAGAATTGATGAGACAGGGAGAAGGGAGAGAGAAGGGAATGAGGGAGAGATAGAGAGGGGCGAGGGGGTAGGTTAACAGACAGACGTGCATAACGAGGATTTGTATATGGTCATTATATCAATGGTGGGGAGGTGAATAATGAATGATGGTGATGGATGGTGAAGGGGGGAAGGTTAATGTGAGAGAGAGAGAGAGAGAGAGAGAGAGAGAGAGAGAGAGAGAGAGAGCATTATTTCGACAATGGTATATTTCACTACCACAGAACCACCACCACACACACCACCACACCACATACCACACCACAACCACAACACACCACACCACACCACCACACCAAACAACACACCACCACACCACACCACACCACACCACACCACACCACACCACACCACACCACACCACACAGACTTCAGTGGGTGGGAACACAGAGGACCCGTCACATAAACCCGGTGATCTTGGACAGCGTAGCACGAGAGAGTCAGGTGAAGAAAATAAACTCTCACATCTTCACGAAAAATTACCATAACCCAACTTGAACCCATGAGAACTTCGCCAGCACTAGCAATCATTATCGCCTGGCGTTTACCTTCCCTACAGACCGTAATGACAGACTTTTATTTTAATAGGGGTTTTACGGCTTAGGTTTAGTCACACGAACATACGTCAGCCTGTAAATCTAATGTCATTAAAAGGTTTTTAATGTGTAACTTAGAAAATACTATTTGGCTTCTAAGAGTTCCAATGTATACACACACACACACACACACACACACACACACACACACACACACACACACACACACCCAGTCTGCAATCATAGCGATATCTCCAACTTCTCCTTCCTTCCCCTACTCCTCCCCAACCTCTTCCTTCTCCTATTCCTTCTCCACCTACACCTCCTCCTTCCCCACCCCCTCCTCTTCCCACTTCTTCCTCTCCTCCTCCCCTTCTTCCTCTTCTCCTCCTCTATAGCAGCTGAGGACCCACAGGAGGAGAGTGAGTGGTGGTAAGGCAGTTAATACCCGAGGCTGTGTTTGAACAAGTGTGGTCTTATCGTTACTGTGAGACACCTGATCCCTACATGGCCCTCTAGTGGTGCCATGGCCATGTGAGGAGAGAGAGAGAGAGAGAGAGAGAGAGAGAGAGAGAGAGAGAGAGAGAGAGAGAGAGAGAGAGAGAGAGAGAGAGAGAGAGAGAGAGATAATCAATACTCATGTACTTTAAGTCATCATATTACAATAAGATACTTCAGGAAACTTGAACGTGTGTAGGTAATGATCCTAGACATACATACATACATACATACAGACAGACACTTACATACATACATACATACATACATCCATCCATCCACACACACACACACACAAAACACACATACCATGACTGGCCTAAAACACTAATATGGTCAAGGTATTGTACACACACACACAGACAGACACGCTCTTGTCCTTTGAGTAGGAGAGAGAAAGAGAGAGAGAGAGAGAGAGAGAGAGTAGTGTCAGGGAGATCAATGAGAGACAGAGAGAAAAAGGAACGGAAACGATAAAGAGAGAGAGACAGAAGTAGAGGGAGACAGAGATATTGAGAGAGGGTAGAGACATAGAGAAACTGAGAGACAATTATCACTCAGATAAAAACAGAGAGAGAGAGAGAGAGAGAGAGAGAGAGAGAGAGAGAGAGAGAGAGAGAGGCTATCATTTCACACAATAATCATTCAGTGATCTCTCTCTCTTTCTCTCTCTCTCATTCTTCCAGTGTATTATCGGCACCAACTCAGAGACAGAATAATTTGGGTGCAATGGGGAAGGGATAATAGGGACAGGGTAATGGGGAAGTGATAATAGGCACAGGATAATGGGGAAGTGATAATAGGTACAATATAATGGGGAAGGGATAATGGGGACAGGATAATGGGGAAGTGATAATAGGTACAGTATAATGGGGAAGGGATAATGGGGACAGGATAATGGGGCCGGATGTGGTGAGAGTAGCGAGTGTGGTGGTGACGTCAGTTTATGGCTGGCTGCCAAGTTCCTTACGCTTGTGAACCACCCAGCCGCCCACCACCCAGCCGCCCATTACCCTGACGCCCACCATCCATCCACTCAATACCCAGCCGTCCACCACCCAGCCGCCCAATACCCAGCCGTTCACCACCCAGCCGCCCACTATCTAGTCACCCACCATCCAGCCATCCACCTTCCAACCGCCCATTATCCAGTCAGCCTCCATCCAGCCACCCACCCATCACCCAGCCACCCATCACCCAGCCGTCCACCATCTAGCCACCCACCACCCAGCAGTCCACCACCCAGCCACCCACCATCGAGCCATCCACAACCCAGCCCTCCATCCACCCCATCCAGCCGCACATATACCCCAACCAACCGACCAGCCGCCCACCATCGATCCACCCACCACCCATCTCTCCATCCACTATAGCAACAGAGCCGCCCACCCGCCCTGACCCCCATGGCTGACCTCTTCTTAACCCAGAGGTCATCGTGACGTCACAACCACGCATGCGTATCCGTGACCTGATCTCCCTGACTTCCGCTCAGCTCCGAGAGTCAGCTAAGGCATTCGGACGAGTTGCTGTGATTTCAGACCTTCGATCAATCATCCGGACAATATTCGGATGTTTTGATAAGGGATTAATGTGATTCGGATGCGTTGAGGATGATATTATACGAATAAGGAATAAAAGAGAGAAGCGGCATTACGTTCCGGGAGTCATTGATGCATCCGGACGAGTCAGTATCGAATCACACAGCCAGTGGAGCTTCGGATAAACTTCGAAGAGAATGGAAAGTGTTCGGTTGTGTTCCGGGTGAGATTTCTAGACTTGCCAACTTTTTTTTTCGGGTGGTTTTCGGATGAGTGTCGACGGAGAAGGAACAATATTCGGATAAAATGGGTTAAACCGGATAATAAACGGAGAATATTTCGAGTCTTATGAATACCGTTCGGATGTATTTTGAGTAAGACATCACGAACCGGTGTTAAGCTTCACTAAGATTCTATAAATAAACATTGTTCTTTCACTTAATATTTTCAGAACGTATTTCCTCAATCTTAGAGTCTCGGTGTAAATTTGACGCCATTTTATTGACGTTATTCAGTTGTTTTAGGTTTAAATTAGATGCATTTTGACGTAAGAACCTTTGAGAATCTATGTTGAGAAGTGAAACCGAGCGAGCGAGCGAAGCGAGACGGTTCGAACAAGTGTGTGGCCAGCATCTTGGAATGTTAATTACACTCAATGTACAGCAGGCTTGTTGGTGTTCCCGCCAGCCAGTGAGCCAGCCAGTGAGCCAGCCGGATGTTGATGATGCAGCGGTGGTGGTGAAAGGAACAGTAGTAGTAGTAGTAGCAGTAGTAGTAGTAGTAATAGTAGTAGTAGCAGTAGCAGCGACAGTAGACAACAGTAGCAGGACCTTGGCGTGACAGCTGCGGTGAAAGGAACTGCAGAGACGAAAAATATAGGACAAATAACAGCAGCAGATGACCCCAAGACGGCGATCACCAAGTAACAAACAAACACACACACACACACACACACACACACACACACACACACGCACACACACACACACACACACACACGCACACACACACACACACGCACACACACACACACGCACACACACGCACACTAGGATGGAAGGATGGGGCAGCGATCCTTCATGGTGATCCGTCTCTTTTCTCCCCTCACACACACAACCACCTCACCACCACCACTTCCGCCCATACTTGTTTTATGCTGTGACACCCATACTGATGCCTTCGGTTACTCATATCTCCTCTCCTTCCTTTCTATTCTCACTCCTTCCTCACATTCCTCTACTCGTCTCCCTACTCTCCCTCTCTCTCTCCTTCCTGCCCTCTAATCCTCTCCCCACCCTTCCCTCCTTTCTCCCACCATCCTCCTCTATTTACTCCTCCTCCTTCCATTCCACCCTCCCATTCTCTTTTCCCATCCTCACCTCGCCCCCCAGTCATGACACACTGTTACCTCTGGCGACACAGCTGCACAACAAGAAACAAATGTGTGTTAATGAGGACGTTTATCTACTAGCAAGACTAGCAAGAGCACATATGTACGAGCAAGAACACATATGTACTAGCAAGAACACATATGTACTAGTAAGAAGATATACAGTATATATACTCGCAAAAACACATATGTACCAGAAAATACAATAGCCTTTGTGTCAGTCAGAATGGAGCAGCCAACATAACCCGCCTCAACATTCCTCACCTAATGATGTCAGCGACGGACGTAATCGAACACTTTGTTTACAAATATCGCACAAGAGTTACCAGCTACCCATTTAACCACTATCTCACCTCACAAGTCAGTCTCTCTCTCTCTCTCTCTCTCTCTCTTCTTACTTGCTCGTGTCTCTCTTTATCTCTCCACCACGTGAGAACATTAATCACCAAGTCATGAGTAAAGACAACGATTCGGACACATTGTTTACAAATATCTCCTCTCCCTCCCCCCCCCGTTCTCAAAAGGTTATCAGTTATTCCTTTTACCTGTACTCACACCTGTATGTTGTATCTCTCTTGTGTCTCTCGTAGTCCAAGTATCTCATCTTAGAAATTATTAAAGCTTCGGGTTAAACTAATGATGTGATCAAGAGACGAAATCGGACGCCGATGACAAATATTTCACACACACACACACACACACACACACACACACACACACCTCTTATATCATACCTGGTGTAACGTAATTAGCGTGACATTAATGAGGACATCATACCATTTTAACTCAACTATTGTATGCACACCTTTATCTCTCACCTCACACCTTTATCTCTCACCTCACACCTTTATCTCTCGCCTCACACCCTTATCTCTCCCATGATTACAATATCTCATCTATTAACTGCTTTTATTAACCTCCAGATAATCACTAATAACACAACAGGTTAGTTAGAGAGACGGAATCGGACGCATTGTTTACAAATATCGCACACCAGTGTTACCAATGCCTTAATTAACCTTTGCCACACCTACCTACCTATCCTCTCTTACACCTGTATTTTACCTCTCTTACATCCTCCCCCTCCCCCCAACATCTCACCCTGGACGACCATTAAACCACAGGTAAACACTAATGGAGTGACGTAAGACTTCCGGTGAGCCCCCCCCTCCCTCCCCCTCGGGCAGGTACACGCGACCACAGTTACCAAGTCGTCTCCACGCGCGAATATTTCTGAGCGTTTTCTTTACTGCATGGAATACCCGCGCGTCCGAATCCCATCTATCAGAAGTCACATGGCTTCGACTTCGGTTTAATTTTGAGTAGAATACTGAGTTTTTTTTTTTTTGGTCGGGTTATGTAAATAGCTAGATAAGGATGATATTTTACATGGAATTTGAAGGTCTTAAATACCGGTTTTTACTTCTGTTCAAACCAGGAAAGTTTGCCAAAGACATAGTTATGGTGATAGATAGATAATGTAAAGGAAGAGGAGAGAGAAAGATGAAGGGAAATACCAATGACGATAGTGAGAAAGATGACGTGAGACACAACGGGTAAGAAGAAAATGAGTGACGGGAAATGCAACTGTGGACGCGAAATTGATACGAGATAAAAATGTTTGAAGTGGAAATAGTAACAGAAAGTGAGAAACAGAGAGAGAGAGAGAGAGAGAGAGAGAGAGAGAGAGAGAGAGAGAGAGAGAGAGAGAGAGAGAGAGAGAGAGAGAGAAAATTAGATAAAAAAGTGAACAAGAAAAAGTGAATAAATATCATTCATCTTAAACACGTCAGTCAACCTGGACCTCTGCCCGACGGTGCACAACCAATCTCACCGTCCCTGTCTAGCCAATCCCACACTGTCTGTCTCTGTCTAGCCAACCTTACCGTCTACCTGTCTCTCCAACCCCATTGTCTGTTTTTGTCTAGCCCAGTAGCCAACCCCACCGTGTCTGTCTCTCCAACCTCACTGTTCCTGTCTAGCTTACCCTACCGTCTGTCTGTCCAACCCACCGTCCCAGGGTTAGGTTAGGTTAGGTATACCAGGGAACTAGCAGCCGGCAGCGTATGTCAATATGACGGACACATCACTGACAGCGCCTCGAGTCCTTAGGCTATTATACCGTGAGTTAGGGCTAAGGAGACCAGGGTGTAGTGACCTAGGCCTATCTCTCTCTCTCTCTCTCTCTCAGTGTGTCTCAGTATCTCTCAGTGTGTCTCAATTCCTTTCAGTGTCTCTCATTATCTCTCAGTGTCTCAACATCTCTCCATATCTCTCAGTCTCTCGGCATCACTCAGTGTGTCTCAGTATCTCTCAATATCTGTGTCTCAGCATCTCTCAATATCTTTCTTCCCAGGGATATCCTTATTCCTCATCCTTCTGTCTCTCATTATCTCTCAATCTATCATTATCTCTCCCAGGGCTCCTTATTCTTCATCTCTTTGTCTCTCAGTATCTCTTAGCGTGTCTCAACATCTCTCAGTATCTCCCACCGTAACATTCACCACACCTGTTAATTATACAAGGTGTTCACGTCTCTCTCTATAGCAGGTAAAAGGGTTTGTGTCTCCTATACATATTCAAGGTTAATAATAATCTAACCTTGTGTCTTCAGTATAAACATTCTAATCAGGTGTCTTGAATTTATAATGTTTATGATTTATATAGTTGTATAATATTAGGGTTTACTTAAAGATTATCCACCCCAGCTTAGCTTAATATAACCTAACCTAACCTAACCTAACCTAACCTAACCTAACCTAACCTAATCTAACCTAACCTAACCTAACCTAACCTAACCTAACCTAACCTTCACTCCTTCCCTAATAACTTTCTTCTATTACAGTTGAAGTAGAAATCCGAAGTAGAGGAAATACCTGTCAGATTCAGGCTGATGGTTGTGCAGGTGTGGACGTGCAGGTGTGGAGGTACAGGTGTGGGCGTGCAGGTGTGGGGGTACAGGTGTGGGTGTACAGGTGTGGGCGTACAGGTATGGGCGTATAGGTGTGGGCGTACAGGTGTGGGCACAGGTGTGTGG
>NW_024742712.1:675000-678327 GCF_018991925.1 Homarus americanus
AGGGTTAAACCATAGTCCTCAAAGGGTTAAACCATCGTCCTCAAAGGGTTAAACCATAGTCCTCAAAGGGTTAAACCATAGTCCTCAAAGGGGTTAAACCATAGTCCTCAAAGGGGTTAAACCATAGTCCTCAAAGGGTTAAACCATAGTCCTCAAAGGGGTTAAACCATAGTCCTCAAAGGGTTAAACCATAGTCCTCAAAGGGGTTAAACCATAGTCCTCAAAGGGTTAAACCATAGTCCTCAAAGGGTTAAACCATAGTCCTCAAAGGGTTAAACCATAGTCCTAGTTAAACCCTCAAAGGGTTAAACCATAGTCCTCAAAGGGTTAAACCATAGTCCTCAAAGGGTTAAACCATAGTCCTCAAAGGGTTAAACCATAGTCCTCAAAGGGTTAAACCATAGTCCTCAAAGGGTTAAACCATAGTCCTCAAAGGGTTAAACCATAGTCCTCAAAGGGTTAAACCATAGTCCTCAAAGGGTTAAACCATAGTCCTCAAAGGGTTAAACCATAGTCCTCAAAGGGTTAAACCATAGTCCTCAAAGGGTTAAACCATAGTCTCAAAGGGTTAAACCATAGTCCTCAAAGGGTTAAACCATAGTCCTCAAAGGGTTAAACCATAGTCCTCAAAGGGTTAAACCATAGTCCTCAAAGGGTTAAACCATAGTCCTCAAAGGGTTAAACCATAGTCCTCAGAGGGTTAAACCATAGTCCTCAGAGGGTTAAACCATAGTCCTCAAAGGGTTAAATCATAGTCCTCAGAGGGTTAAACCATAGTCCTCAAAGGGTTAAACCATAGTCCTCAAAGGGTTAAACCATAGTCCTCAGAGGGTTAAACCATAGTCCTCAGAGGGTTAAACCATAGTCCTCAGATGGTTTAACCATAGTCCTCAGAGGGTTAAACCATAGTCCTCAAAGGGTTAAACCATAGTCCTCAGAGGGTTAAACCATAGTCCTCAGAGGGTTAAACCATAGTCCTCAAAGGGTTAAACCATAGTCCTCAAAGGGGTTAAACCATAGTCCTCAAAGGGTTAAACCATAGTCCTCAAAGGGTTAAACCATAGTCCTCAAAGGGGTTAAACCAGAAAAACAAAAAACTATGTAAACAATAAACACAAAAATACACATAAAAAATGCAAGTACACAAACACACATGCAAAAAGTATATACACACACACACACACACACACACACACACACACACACACACACACACACACAATTAAATATAAACATTACATACACATTATATACACAGGGGCCTGATAAACATTACATATACATACATACTATATACACAGGAGTATATAAATAATACACACTGCTTCATGTTTTCACCGCCACAACAATACAGTAATTACCCCCTCGCACTAACCACGTTAAATTGCCTTGAAAGACATTTAGTGAAACTCTCATCATTATCTACTGTCGGTGAGAACAAATTTTCTGTTCGTGTTATTTATCAGCTGGTAATGATCCTCACACACACACCTGAAATAACACCTGGAAGCCACATCTTTAGTAAGCTTCTGGTGTAGGGATCACAAACGCACGAACACATGTGGTAAGGAGGAGAGGAGAGGGACGTCCTCACCCTACCGTCGTCCAGGATACACTGAGTCTCGTCCAGGAGGCGCTCGACCCTCTGGAGGCCGTATGTTGTGTCACGCTCACGTGCCTATACCTTCAGCACCCAACTCTCACCCTTGTACCAGAAGGCAGAAGGACTACTTTCTTACCGTTCCTCCGTCGGTAGTACGTCACTAGGCACGAGGAGGGTACCAGGTGACAACAGAGGCAAAATAAAGACTTTAGAAGCATCTGTTATGAATCTATTCCCCCAAAACAAATTGACTATGATGGTGAAGATAACACGTTCAACATTCCCCGTAAAAATAATAGATGCTCCGGTACTGTGAAACTATCAGTAATGTGTGACAACTGTGTAACGTAAGTAAATATATAAAATGTTGATGTTTGTTGACTCATATATACAGTATAACATAACATGGAAGCGACTGTTAGTGCTGAGAAAGAGGACATAAGAGCAAGAGAACATAAGAACAAGAGCAAGAGAACACAAGAGCAAGAGAACATAAGAACAAGAGAACATAAGAATAAGAGCAAGAGAACACAAGAGCAAGAGAACATAAGAACAAGAACAAGAGCAAGAAGATAGGGAGGGTGATGCACGGGGTGACACGTAAAAAGAAAGCGATTGTTTTAGTGGAGGGACACACACACACACACACACACACACACACACACACACACACACACACACACACACACACACACACACACACACACACACACACACACACACACCAGCTGGGAAACGTAACGAGGTAAACATTAAATCTTTGACACGCGCCTAAGCTAAACAACAAAACTCTGTGAGAAAGTGATCAACAGGTGTCTACTGCTGTTGCTGTTACTGATGTGCTGTCACCCTGAGTGGACTAAGACGATTATCAACCAATTACACGTGTTTTTGGATGCCCCCTTCGTTGGTGAGTGGCTCCAGGGGTGTTGGTATGCAGTATATAACTCCAAAGTGTTAATACCTCCTGTGGTACTCCTCCAAGCACACACACACACACACACACACACACACACACACACACACACACACACACACACACACACACACACACACACACACGGTCCTGATACACTCCAGTAGCGAACATAAGAAGACTATTTATTTTAAGAAGTTTGGAGAGTTCAACCCAAGACACCACGACGGAGTAAGTTCCCTGTAATAATCTGTTCGGTAATGCCAGGTGTAAGCGGGAAAGTCAGGTAGGTTAGGTTAGGTTAGGTTAGGTTAGGTTAGGTTTGGTTAGGTTTGGTTTGGTTAGGTTAGGTTAGGTTAGGTTAGGTTAGGTTAGGTTAGGTTAGGTTAGGTTAGGTTAGGTTAGGTTAGGTAGAGATTCTTCAGGTGATCCAATATTTATCACATAAATTAATTCCTATTTTATCCTCCTGTATGAGCAGTAAAAACTAACCCGACTGATGGAAATTATACAAACGAGTCACTTTTAAGTTAAGCTGAGTCTATTGTAAACAAATCAGACCATCACATCAGCTGATCTCAAGAGTGGCTGACACACACCTCTTCTATGACGTCACGCTCGACACACACGTCCGCCTCCCTGCCTAAGACTCAGCTGGACTTTGTTTACATTGCGTCTGTATTATTGCATCCTGTTGTTGCCTTGTGCCAGGGTAACATGTTAATATAAACGGGATATAGAAACACAAATAATATGAAGGGGAAACATGATAGAAACTACATTAAGTTAACAGGTAACATGATGCGGG
>NW_024742713.1:0-19917 GCF_018991925.1 Homarus americanus
TTCACGGCGCCATAAGCTCGTTGAACAGGCTTTGTGTGAAATATAGCAGAGTTTAGGACTGCTTTTATTGTCTTAGTGGCCCAGAGGTAGCGTTCCCCGGTCACAATTATAAGATCGTTGGTTGAAATCCTGGTGTGGTGAGGTGTTGATTATATGTAGAAGTTCGCGTGCTTTATTGGGCTAATGAAATATATATGGATCCTCCTGTTTCGAAGCAGCATTTGGTTAAACGTTGCTCTGGTCACCTACGCGGCACGGGTGGTCCTCTATAGTGGTTCACAGCGCGAATAGCTCGTTGAACAGGCTTTGTGTAAAATATAGTAGAGTCTAGGACTGCTTTTATTATCCTAGTGGCCCAGAGGTAGCGTTCCCCGGTCACAATTATAAGATCGTTGGTTCAAATCATGGTGGGGTGAGGTGTTGATTAAATGTAGAAGTAAGGGTGCTTTATTGGGCTATTGAAATATAAATTGATCCTCGTGTTTCGAAGCCGGATTTGGTAAAACGTTGCTCCGATCACCTAAGCGGCACAGGTGGTCCTCATTAGAGGTTCATGGCGCCATAAGGTCGTTGAACAGGCTTTGTGTGAAATATAGTAGAATCTAGGACTGCTTTTATTGTCCTGGTTGCCCAGAGGTAGCGTTCCCCGGTCACAATTATAAGATAGTGGGTTCAAATCCTGGTGGGGTGAGGTGTTAATTATATGTAGAAGTCCGCGTGCTTTATTGTGCTAATGAAATATCTATGGATCCTCGTGTTTCCAAGCCGGATATTGGTAAAACGTTGCTCTTATCACCTAAGCGGCACGGGTGGTCCCCCTTAGAAGTTCATCGCGCCATAAGGTCGTTGAACAGGCTTTGTGTGAAATATAGTAGAGTCTAGGACTGCTTTTATTGTCCTGGTGGCCCAGAGGTAGCATAGCCCGGTCACAATTTTAAGATCGTGGGTTCGAATCCTGGTGGAGTGAGGTGTTGATTATATGTAGAAGTCCGCGTGGTCTATTGGGCTAATGAAATATATATGGATCCTTGTGTTTTGAAGCCAGATTTGGTAAAACGTTGCTCTGATCACCTAAGTGGCACGGGTGGTCCCCTATAGTGGTTCACCGTGCCATAAGCTCATTGAACAGGCTTTGTGTGAAATATAACAGAGTCTAGGACTGCTTATAGTGTCCTCGTGGCCCATAGGTAGCATTCCTCGGTCACAATTATAAGATCGTGGGTTTAAATCCTGGTGGGGTGAGGTGTTGATTATATGTAGAAGTCCGCGTGCTTTATTGGGCTAATGAAATATATATGGATCCTCGTGTTTCGAAGCCGCATTTGGTAAAACGTTGCTCTGATCACCTAAGCGGCACAGGTGGTCCCAATGAGAGGTTCACGGCGCCATAAGCTCGTTGAACAGGCTTTGTGTGAAATATAGCAGAGACTAGGACTGCTTCTATTGTCCTGGTGGCCCAGAGGTCGCGTTACCCGGTCACAATTATAAGATCGTGGCTTCAAATCCTGGTCGGGTGAGGCGTTGATTATATGTAGAAGTCCGCGTGCTTTATTGGGCTAATGAAATATATATGGATCCTCGTGTTTCGAAGCCGCATTTGGTAAAACGTTGCTCTGATCACCTAAGCGGCACGGGTGGTCCCCATTAGAGGTTCACAGCGCCATAAGCTCGTTGAACAGGCTTTTGTGTGAAATATAGCAGAGTCTAGGATTGCTTTTTTTTCCAGGTGGCCCAGAGGTAGCGTTCCCCGGTCACAATTAGAAGATCATGGGTTCGAATCCTGGTGGGGTGAGGTGTTGATTATATGTAGAAGCCGCGTGCTTTATTGGGGAATGAAATATATATGGATCCTCGTGTTTTGAAGCCGCATTTGGTAAAACGTTGCTCTGATCACCTAAGCAGCACGGGTGGTCCCCATTAGAGGTTCACGGCGCCATAAGGTCGTTGAACAGGCTTTGTGTGAAATATAGTAGAGTCTACGAATGCTTTTATTGTCCTGTTGGCCCAGAGGTAGCGTTCCCCGGTCACAATTATAAGATCGTGGCTTCAAATCCTGTTGGGGTGAGGCGTTGATTATATGTAGAAGTCCGCGTGCTTTTTTGGGCTAATGAAATATATATGGATCCTCGTGTTTCGAAACCGCATTTGGTAAAGCGCTGCTTTGATCACCTAAGCGGCACGGGTGGTCCCCTACAGTGGTTCACAGCGCCATAAGCTCGTTTAACAGGCTTTGTGTGAAATATAGTAGAGTCTAGGACTGCTTTTATTGTCCTGGTGGCCCAGAGGTAGCATACCCCGGTCACAATTATAATATTGTGGGTTTGAATCCTGGTGGGGTGAGGTGTTGATTATATGTAGAAGTCCGAGTGCTTTATTGGGCTAATGAAATATATATGGATCCTCGTGTTTCCAAGCCGGGTTTGGTAAAACGTTGATCTGATCACCTAAGCGGCACGGGTGGTCCCCATTAGAGGTTCATGGTGCCATAAGGTCGTTGAACAGGCTTTTTGTGAAATATAATAGAGTCTAGGACTGCTTTTATTTTCCTGGTGGCCGAGAGGTAGCATACCCCGGTCACAATTATTAGACTGTGGGTTTGAATCCTGGTGGGGTGAGGTGTTGATTATATGTAGAAGTCCGCTGCGTTTATTGGGCTAATGAAATATATATGGACCCTCGGTTTTGAAGTCGTGATTGGTAAAAACGCTGGCGCTGATCGCCCAAGGCGGCCAGGTAATCCCCATTAGAGGTTCACGGCGCCATAAGCTCGTTGAACAGGCTTTATGTGAAATATAGTAGAGTCTAGGACTGCTTATAGTGTCCTGGTGGCCCATAGGTAGCGTTCCTCGGTCACAATTATAAGATCGTGGGTTCGAATCCTGGTGGAGTGAGGTGTTGATTATATGTAGAAGTCCGCGTGCTCTATTGGGCTAATGAAATATATATGGATCCTTGTGTTTCGAAGCCGGATTTGGTAAAACGTTGCTCTGATCACCGAAGTGGCAAGGATGGTCCCCATTAGAGGTTCACGGCGCCATAAGCTCGTTGAACAGGCTTTGTGTGAAATATAGCAGAGTTTAGGACTGCTTTTATTGTCTTAGTGGCCCAGAGGTAGCGTTCCCCGGTCACAATTATAAGATCGTTGGTTGAAATCCTGGTGTGGTGAGGTGTTGATTATATGTAGAAGTTCGCGTGCTTTATTGGGCTAATGAAATATATATGGATCCTCCTGTTTCGAAGCAGCATTTGGTTAAACGTTGCTCTTGTCACCTAAGCGGCACGGGTTCACAGCGCCAATAGCTCGTTGAACAGGCTTTGTGTAAAATATAGTAGAGTCTAGGACTGCTTTTATTATCCTAGTGGCCCAGAGGTAGCGTTCCCCGGTCACAATTATAAGATCGTGGGTTCAAATCCTTGTGGGGTGAGGTGTTGATTAAATGTAGAAGTAAGGGTGCTTTATTGGGCTATTGAAATATAAATTGATCCTCGTGTTTCGAAGCCGGATTTGGTAAAACGTTGCTCCGATCACCTAAGCGGCACAGGTGGTCCCCATTAGAGGTTCATGGCGCCATAAGGTCGTTGAACAGGCTTTGTGTGAAATATAGTAGAATCTAGGACTGCTTTTATTGTCCTGGTTGCCCAGAGGTAGCGTTCCCCGGTCACAATTATAAGATAGTGGGTTCAAATCCTGGTGGGTGAGGTGTTGATTATATATAGAAGTCCGAGTGCTTTATTGGGCATATGAAATATATATGGATCCTCGTGTTTTGAAGCCGCATTTGGTAAAACGTTGTTTTGATCACCTAAGCGGCACGGGTGGTCCCCATTAGCGGTTCACGGCGCCATAAGCTCGGTGAACAGGCTTTGTGTGAAATATAGCAGAGTCTAGGACTGCTTTTATTATCCTGGTGGCCCAGAGGTAGCGTTCCCCGGTCACAATTATAAGATCGTGGGTTTAAATCCTGGTGGGGTGAGGTGTTGATTATATGTAGAAGTCCGCGTGCTTTATTGGGCTAATGAAATATATATGGATCCTCGTATTTCGAAGCCGCATTTGGTAAAACGTTGCTCTGATCACCTAAGCGGCACGTGTGGTCCCAATGAGAGGTTCACGGCGCCATAAGCTCGTTGAACAGGCTTTGTGTGAAATATATTAGAGTCTAGGACTGCTTATAGTGTCCTCGTGGCCATAGGTAGCATTCCTCGGTCACAATTATAAGATCGTGGCTTCAAATCCTGGTGGGGTGAGGCGTTGATTATATGTAGAAGTCCGCGTGCTTTATTGGGCTAATGAAATATATATGGATCCTCGTGTTTTGATGCCGCATTTGGTAAAACGTTGCTCTGATCACCTAAGCGGCACAGGTGGTCCTAATGAGAGGTTCACGGCGCCATAAGCTCGTTGAACAGGCTTTGTGTGAAATATAGCAGAGTCTAGGACTGCTTTTATTGTCCTTGTGGCCCAGAGGTAGCGTTCCCCGGTCACAATTATAAGATCGTGGCTTCAAATCCTGGTCGGGTGAGGCGTTGATTATATGTTGAAGTCCGCGTGCTTTATTGGGCTAATGAAATATATATGGATCCTCGTGTTTCCAGCCGGATTTGGTAAAACGTTGCTCTGATCACCTAAGCGGTACGGTGGTCCCCATTAGAGGTTCACAGCACCATAAGCTCGTTGAACAGGCTTTGTGTGAAATATAGCAGAGTCTAGGACTGCTTTTATTGTACTGGTGGCCCAGAGGTAGCGTTCCCCGGTCACAATTAGAAGATCATGGGTTCGAATCCTGGTGGGGTGAGGTGTTGATTATATGTAGAAGCCGCGTGCTTTATTGGGGAATGAAATATATATGGATCCTCGTGTTTTGAAGCCGCATTTGGTAAAACGTTGCTCTGATCACCTAAGTGGCACGGATGGTCCCCATTAGAGGTTCACAGCACCATAAGCTCGTTGAACAGGCTTTGTGTGAAATATAGCAGAGCCTAGGACTGCTTTTATTGTACTGGTGGCCCAGAGGTAGCGTTCCCCGGTCACAATTAGAAGATCATGGGTTCGAATCCTGGTGGGGTGAGGTGTTGATTATATGTAGAAGCCGCGTGCTTTCTTGGGGATTGAAATATATATGGATCCTCGTGTTTTGAAGCCGCATTTGGTAAAACGTTGCTCTGATCACCTAAGCAGCATGGGTGGTCCCCATTAGAGGTTCACGGCGCCATAAGGTCGTTGAACAGGCTTTGTGTGAAATATAGTACTGTCTACGAATGCTTTTATTGTCCTCTTGGCCCAGAGGTAGCGTTCCCCGGTCACAATTATAAGATCGTGGCTTCAAATCCTGGTGGGGTGAGGCGCTGATTATATGTAGAAGTCCGCGCGGCTTTATTGGCCATAAAACATATATGATCCTCGGCTCGGCCGCATTTGCTAAACGTTGCTCTGATCACTTGCTGCACGGTGGTCCCCTATAGTGGTTCACGGCGTCATGTTCTGCTTAAACAGGCTTTGTGTGAAATATAGTAGAGTCTAGGACTGCTTTTATTGTCCTGGTGGCCCAGAGGTAGCGTTCTCCGGTCACAATTATAAGATCGTGGCTTCAAATCCGGGTGGGGTGAGGCGTTGATTATATGTAGAAGTCTGCGTGCTTTATTGGGCTAATGAAATATATATGGATCCTCGGGTTTCGAAGCCGCATTTGGTTAAACGTTGCTCTGATCACCTAAGCTGCACGGGTGGTCCCCTATAGTGGTTCACGGCGTCATAAGCTCGTTAAACAGGCTTTGTTTGAAATATAGTAGAGTCTAGGACTGCTTTTATTGTCCTGGTGGCCCAGAGGTAGCGTCCCCCGGTCACAATTATAAGATCGTGGCTTCAAATCCTGGTGGGGTGAGGCATTGATTATATGTAGAAGTCTGCGTGCTTTATTGGGCTAATAAAATATATTTGGATCCTCGGGTTTCGAAGCCGCATTTGGTTAAACGTTGCTGTGATCACCTAAGCAGCACGGGTGATCCCCTATAGTGGTTCACAGCGCCATAAGCTCCTTGAACAGGCATTGTGTGAAATATAGTAGAGTCTAGGACTGCTTTTATTGTCCTAGTGGCCCAGAGGTAGCATACCCCGGTCACAATTATAAGATTGTGGGTTGAAATCCTGGTGGGGTGAGGTGTTGATTATATGGAGAAGTCCGCGTGCTTCATTGGGCTAATGAAATATATATGGATCCTCGTGTTTCGAAGCCGCCTTTGGTAAAACGTTGCTCTGATCACCTAAGCGGCACGGGTGGTCCCCATTAGAGGTTCACGGCGCCATAAGCTCGTTAAACAGGCTTTGTGTGAAATATAGTAGAGTCTAGGACTGCTTTTATTGTCCTGGTGGCCCAGAGGTAGCGTTCCCCGGTCACAATTATAAGATCTTGGGTTTAAATCCTAGTTGGGTGAGGTGTTGATTATATGTAGAAGTCGCGTGCTTTATTGGGCTAATGAAATATATATGGATTCTCCTGTTTCGAAGCCGCATTTGGTAAAACGTTGCTCTGATCACCTAAGTGGCACGGGTGGTCCCCATTAGAGGTTCACTACGCCATAAGCTCGTTGAACAGGCTTTGTGTGAAATATAGCAGAGTCTAGGACTGCTTTTATTGTCCTAGTGGCCCAGAGGTAGCGTTCCCCGGTCACAATTTTAAGATCGTTGGTTGAAATCCTGGTGGGGTGAGGTGTTGATTATATGTAGAAGTTCGCGTGCTTTATTGGGCTAATGAAATATATATGGATCCTCCTGTTTCGAAGCCGCATTTGGTAAAACGTTGTTATGATCACCTAAGCGGCACGGGTGGTCCCCATTAGATGTTCACGGTGCCATAAGCCCGTTGAACAGGCTTTGTGTGAAATATAGCAGAGTCTAGGACTGCTTTTATTGTCCTGGTGGCCCAGAGGTAGCGTTCCCCGGTCACAATTAGAAGATCATGGGTTCGAATCCTGGTGGGGTGAGGTGTTGATTATATGTAGAAGCCGCGTGCTTTATTGGGGAATGAAATATATATGGATCCTCGTGTTTTGAAGCCGCTTTTGGTAAAACGTTGCTCTGATCACCTAAGCAGCACGGGTGGTCCCCATTAGAGCTTCACGGCGCCATAAGGTCGTTGAACAGGCTTTGTGTGAAATATAGTAGAGTCTACGAATGCTTTTATTGTCCAGTTGGCCCAGGGGTAGCGTTCCCCGGTCACAATTATACGACAATTATACGATCGTCTTTCAAATCCTGGTGGGGTGAGGCGTTGATTATATGTAGAAGTCCGCGTGCTTTATTGGGCTAATGAAATATATATCTCTCCTCGTGTTTCAATACCGCATTTGGTAAAGCGTTGCTCTGATCACCTAAGCGGCACGGGTGGTCCCCTATAGTGGTTCACAGCGCCATAAGCTCGTTTAACAGGCTTTGTGTGAAATATAGTAGAATCTAGGACTGCTTTTATTGTACTGGTTGCCCAGAGGTAGCATACCCCGGTCACAATTATAAGATTGTGGGTTTGAATCCTGGTGGGGTGAGGTGTTTGTTATATATAGAAGTCCGACTGCTTTATTGGGCTAATGAAATATATATGGATCCTCGTGTTTCCAAGCCGGATTTGGTAAAACGTTGCTCTGATCACATAAGCGGCACGGGTGGTCCCCATTAGAGGTTCACTGCGCCATAAGCTCGTTGAACAGGATTTGTGTGAAATATAGCAGAGTCTAGGACTGCTTTTAGTGTCCTGGTGGCCCAGAGGTAGCATACCCCGGTCACAATTATAAGATCGTGGGTTTGAATCCTAGTGGGGTGAGGTGTTGATTATATGTAGAAGTCCGCGTGCTTTATTGGGCTAATGAAATATATATGGACCCTCGTGTTTTGAAGCCGCATTTGGTAAAACGTTGCTCTGATCACCTAAGCGGCACAGGTGGTCCCCATTAGAGGTTCACGGCGCCATAAGCTCGTTGAACAGGCTTTGTGTGAAATATAGCAGAGTCTAGGACTGCTTTTTTTTCCTGGTGGCCCAGAGGTAGCGTTCCCCGGTCACAATTATAAGATCTTGGGTTTAAATCCTGGTGGGGTGAGGTGTTGATTATATGTAGAAGTCCGCGTGCTTTATTGGGCTAATGAAATATATGTGGATTCTCCTGTTTCGAAGCCGCATTAGGTAACACGTTGCTCTGATCACATAAGTGGCACGGGTGGTCCCCATTAGAGGTTCACGATGCCATAAGCTCGTTGAACAGGCTTTGTGTGAAATATAGCAGAGTCTAGGACTGCTTTTATTGTCCTGGTTGCCCAGAGGTAGCGTTCCCCGGTCACAATTATAAGATCGTGGCTTCAAATCCTGGTGGGGTGAGGCGTTGATTATATGTAGAAGTCTGCGTGCTTTATTGGGCTAATGAAATATATATGGATCCTCGGGTTTCGAAGCCGCATTTGGTTAAACGTTGCTCTGATCACCTAAGCGGCACGGGTGGTCCCCTATAGTGGTTCACAGCATCATAAGCTCGTTGAACAGGCTTTGTGTGAAATATAGTAGAGTCTAGGATTGCTTTTATTGTCCTGGTGGCCCAGAGGTAGCGTCCCCCGGTCACAATTATAAGATCGTGGCTTCAAATCCTGGTGGGGTGAGGCGTTGATTATATGTAGAAGTCTGCGTGCTTTATTGGGCTAATGAAATATATATGGATCCTCGGGTTTCGAAGCCGCATTTGGTTAAACGTTGCTCTGATCACCTATGCGGCACGGGTGGTCCCCTGTAGTGGTTCACAGCGCCATAAGCTCGTTGAAAAGGCATTGTGTGAAATATAGTAGAGTCTAGGATTGCTTTTATTGTCCTAGTGGCCCAGAGGTAGCGTTCCCCGGTCACAATTATAAGATTGTGGGTTGAAATCCTGGTGGGGTGAGGTGTTGATTATATGGAGAAGTCCGCTTGCTTTATTGGGCTAATGAAATATATATGGATCCTCGTGTTTCGAAGCCGCATTTGGTAAAACGTTGCTCTGATCACCTAAGCGGCACGGGTGGTCCCCATTAGAGGTTCACGGCGCCAAAGCTCGTTAAACAGGCTTTGTGTGAAATATAGTAGAGTCTAGGACTGCTTTTATTGTCCTGGTGGCCCAGAGGTAGCGTTCCCCGGTCACAATTATAAGCTCTTGGGTTTAAATCCTGGTGGGGTGCTGTGTTGATTATATGTAGAAGTCCGCGTGCTTTATTGGGCTAATGAAATATATATGGATTCTCCTGTTTCGAAGCCGCATTTGGTAAAACGTTGCTCTGATCACCTAAGTGGCACGGGTGGTCCCCATTAGAGGTTCACGACGCCATAAGCTCGTTGAACAGGCTTTGTGTGAAATATAGCAGAGTCTAGGACTGCTTTTATTGTCCTGGTGGCCCAGAGGTAGCGTTCCCCGGTCACAATTATAAGATCGTGGATTCAAATCCTGGTGGGGTGAGGCGTTGATTATATGTAGAAGTCTGCGTGCGTTATTGGGCGAATGAAATATATATGGATCCTCGGGTTTTGAAGCCGCATTTGGGTAAACGTTGCTCTGATCACCTAAGCGGCACGGGTGGTCCCCTATAGTGGTTCACGGCGCCATAAGCTCGTTGAACAGGCTTTGTGTGAAATATAGCAGAGTCTAGGACTGCTTTTATTGTCCTAGTGGCTCAGAGGTAGCGTTCCCCGGTCACAAATTTTAGATCGTTGGTTGAAATCCTGGTGGGGTGAGGTGTTGATTATATGTAGAAGTTCGCGTGCTGTATTGGGCTAATGAAATATATATGGATCCTCCTGTTTCGAAGCCGCATTTGGTAAAACGTTGTTATGATCACCTAAGCGGCACGGGTGGTCCCCATTAGATGTTCACGGTGCCATAAGCCCGTTGAACAGGCTTTGTGTGAAATATAGCAGAGTCTAGGACTGCTTTTATTGAACTGGTGGCCCAGAGGTAGCGTTCCCCGGTCACAATTAGAAGATCATGGGTTCGAATCCTGGTGGGGTGAGGTGTTGATTATATGTAGAAGCCGCGTGCTTTATTGGGGAATGAAATATATATGGATCCTCGTGTTTTGAAGCCGCATTTGGTAAAACGTTGCTCTGATCACCTAAGCAGCACGGGTGGTCCCCATTGTGGTGTGGTGGATGTAATCCTAGACAAGGTTCTTGAAACTCCAGGGCACGAGCAGTAGATATATTCAATAAGTGTACAAGACTGGGCGTGATAGCCAACCGGTACAGGAGCGATTACTAGGGACCCCGGACCGTAGGTAGGCCGAGGCCGATCTGAGGGAAATTAGCTAGCCAGGCAAGGGGAGTTGCTAGACATTCCTAGGACAATAAATGAGGTCTTCTAATTACTCGACTAGCGCGGTACAGACATAGTACATCGGGACATAGTAAATGAACATAGGCATTAGACATAAGCATGGACATCAGACATGCTATAATAATATGTAGTAATACAGACATGTGAATAAATGGTACAATGAATGGTAACAAGAGTCCTGGTGTCAGGCGTGTTCACATATCTTGGTATGTACATATCTATACACCTCCCTCCCCCTTTACGCTCGTAGTGCAATCTCGAGCGGCTACGGACTCTTTTTCCATGAGTCGGGGGGAGCGGCGAGGGACAATGGGAGGATCAACTGACGACCTTCGTTCCTGGTCTGGGCAAGGGGACACAGGGGACGGGGAGGAAGGTTCGTCACTAGAGGATGGCACTGGGCGGAGGTGGCGTCTGTTTCGCCACCACACACGACCACTGGGGAGGCGGACTTGGTACGAACGAGACTCGCCACGGCCCATGACGACCCCGACCTTGTCCCAGCGGTGTGACGTCGGGTCCTGGATTCGTACTTGCTGGCCGACGGTCAACCTGGGAAGGGGGCGGGCGTGGGCGTCATAGTGGCTTGTCACTTGGGCCATCCGGGCAGCCTCACGGCGGTCACACTCGTCCGCCTTGATCTGCCATTCATCTAAGAAGGACTGGGGGTGGGCAGGCACACAAGTACGAAGGGGGCGGCCATACAACACCTGGGCAGGAGAGCGTCCGGCAGGGGTAGGGGTGTTACGGAGTTCCAGTAGGCCCCTGTCGAACTCCTCGCAGTCCAGGTTCCCCGTCGGTGCTGTCTTGAGGATGAGGTATTTTACGGACTTTACCGCTGCCTCGGCGTGGCCATTCGCCTGCGGGTAATGAGGGGAGGTGACGATGTGGTGGACGCCCCAGCGTTCGGCGAAGCTCTTGAACTCGTGGCTATTGAACGGGGGCCCACCGTCGGTTCGGAGGCGGAGAGGCACTCCGACTTCCCGGAAGAAGCAACAAAACATCCGGATGACCCTGGAAGAGGTGGTGTCCCGACCACAGGGAACTACCACGGGCCATCCAGAGAGCCTGTCGGCGACCACCAGGAAAGACTTTCCGGCCACATTAAAGAAGTCGGCGGACACGGACTCAAAGGGCCGCTTTGGGAGGTCATTGCACAGGTACGGCTCTTGTTGCTGGCTGGGCTGGAGTTGCTGGCAAGGCTCACAGGCCTCAACCGTGCTCTTAATATCGGCGTCAATACCAGGCCAGAAGACGGTCTGACGGGCTCTGCGCCTGGTGGCTTCAACGCCGCGGTGGCTGTCATGGAGGCGGGATAAGGTGCGCCGGCGGAGGGCAGCGGGAACGACGATCCTGGGGCCGTACAACACCAGCTCTCCGTCCGCATAGAGGCTATCCCTTAGCTTCCAGAAGGGGAGGGCGGAGGCGTGAATGTCGTAGCGGTTGGTGGGGAATCCAGCGGAGACGTAGTCGAGGAGTTGGACGTATGCCGGGTCTTGAGCGGCGGCGATGCGAAGCTCCTGGAGAGTCCTATCGTCTTCGATGGAGGGCGTCGTCGTCGTCTTGTCAGCAAGAGAAGTGGCTGTGTGTGTCACTAAAGACCGAACGTGAGCAGCGGCCGTGGTACAGTCGACTTCATCTTCAGGTGTGGGGCGACTAACAGGGGCTCGGGAGAGGGCGTCTGGTATGCACAGAAGCTTCCCGGCGCGCCACACAGCTGTAAAGACGTAAGGGGCGGTCTTCTCTTTGAGACGTTGGAGGCGAGGATTTTCGATGGCGTCCAACGTGTAGTGATTAAGAATGGGTATGAGCGGGCGATGGTCCGTCATGAGGGTGAAATGCCCAAGGCCGAACAGGTAAAGGCGGCACTTGGCCATAGCCCAGGCGACTGCCAGCATCTCTAGTTCAATGGTGGCGTATCTGGTCTCCGTGTCCATCAAAAACCTGGAGCCACACTGAACTAAGCACAGTCTACCCTGGCCGTGGTCTTGAAGGAGGGCATATCCGAGGCCGTATAGACGGGAGGCGTCGGTCTGGAGGACCACTGGTAAGGACGGGTCGAAGGGTGCCAGGACTGGTGGTGACAGCAACGCCTTCTTAACATTCCTGAACGCTAGGTCGTGGTCAGGAGTCCAGAGGAAGGAGCGCTTGGGGCTCATGAGTGGGCGTAGAGGTTGGGCTGATGTGGCGATTTTAGGGGAGAAGTCGGCCAGCTGATTTACCAGGCCCATAAATGAGCGAAGGTCGGTCAGGTTCGCTGGAGTAGGGAAGTCCCTGATGGCCTTGACCTTCTCCTCATCAGCTGAGATCCCCTCTGGCGAGATGTTGTAGCCGCAGTAGTTAACTTGGGGGGCGGCGACCACAAATTTATCTTTGTTCAGGGTGATACCATGGGCACGACATCTTGTGAGCATCAGATGAACTCGGTTCAAGTGGGCCGGGAGATCATCGTCGAAGAGCAGGATGTCATCTACGACCTTCACGCAGTTGGTGACACCCTGCAGAGCCATATCCCCACGGAGGCAGTACGCATCCCCCGTTGCTGCGAAGCCCATGGGTCCGCGGCAGTGTTGGAAGCGGCCGTAGGGCGTGATGAATGTAGTGAGGTGGCGATCTTCTTCCGCCAGGTCGACTTGCCAGTACCCATGTAGTGCATCCGCCGTGGTAAAGAACTTTGCAGACGGGGTGACGCTGCGGACTGCTTGGATGGGCGTAGGCGATGGATGGGCGGGACGGGAGACCTGCGAGTTGAGATGGGTGAGGTCCACTGTGATGCGAACACCTACAGGCTTGGGTGCCAAGACCATAGGGTGGCACCACTCGGAGGGCTCCTCGCCGGCGTGTCTGATGATCCCCTGCTGCACCAGAGAATCGAGCTCCGCCTTCACCTTGTCCCGTATGGCAAAGGGGATAGGCCTGGGTGTGTGGATGGCGAAAGGCGTCGCGCCAGGCTTGAGGTGGATTCTCATCGGGGGGCCTGTCATCTTCTTGAGCGGCGTCTTCTGGAGGTCGGGCTTGGAGACAAGGACGTCGCTGAACTGACGAAAAAAGAACTCCCGGGCGGCAGCAGGTGTGGTCATGGCTGAAACAGGTATCTCTGCACACCTGTTGAGGTGTGTCACAGCGAGGATGGGCTTTGGGAACTCGGATGAGACGATGGCCAAGTCCTGACAATGGCCACATGACAAGAGAGGGGTTTGGATGCCCTCATGGACGTGGACTGTGGCAAGGCAAGACTTGGGACCGAGCTGTAGTGTTGCCTTGAAGCAACCCAAAGGTGGAGACATCGGGGACCCGTCCGCTGTGAGCACGTCGTTCATGGCTGTGGGTGACAGGCTACTCCTGGGGATGTTGAGGGCGTCCAGGTGTGTTGGTCCAATCACCGTGATGTCCGCGCCCGTGTCAGGTATCATCAGGAGGTTGGAAGAGTTGGTACCGTAGGACAGACGAACATTGACGGGCTTGGGGGACCTGTCACTCGAGGTATCATCCACGCGTCGGCATCCTTTGTTATTCTTGGGAGACGGTGGTGTGGACGTTCTGTCGGGCTGTGAAGAGACGTTTTGACCTGGAGATGGAGGCTTCTTGGTGGACCTGCAACACTTGGCGAAGTGTCCTTGCTTGTTGCAAGCGTTGCATGAGGCCTTGTTGGCAGGACATCGAGGTGTGCGGGGCCAATGGCCTTGAAACCCGCAGTTTCGACATGTACTATCAGCCGCAGGGCACTTTCCTGGACCATGCTGGTGCTGACAGCTTTTGCAGGATTCGGGAGAAGAAACTGGTGACTGTGACGGGGGCTGTGGAGAGGACGTCGTCTGCATCTGGCGTTGATTCCTCTTGTAGGTGGAGACGGCGTGGACTTGAGATGGCGATGAGTGTATAGCTGAGGCAGCCTCTCTTGTGGCCTCATACGACCTGCAACAGGTGACGAAGTCGGTGAGGGAAGAGGCGGCGTCGAGGGTGAGGAGTTTCTGAAGCAGGTCCTCGTCACGTACACCCATCAGCAAGATCATCTTGAGCTGGATCTCAGCACAGGTTACAGGATCGCCTGTACATAGGTCCACCTCGGCTGCTAGGTCCTTAAGTCGTGCATAGAAGTCTGAGAATGATTCCCCAGAAGCTTGTTTGCAGGATAGCAGTTCCCTACGACGCAAAGCTTCATTGCGGAGGCCACGGAAATGACTCTGCAAGGCGTTTAAAACCTCTGTCACTGACCTGGGGGAGTCAGGGGGGATGGCTAGCGTGTGCTCTAGGAGGCGTTGAACATCGAGGGAAATGCACGATCTTAATTGGATGAGTTGTTTATGAGGGGGCATTCGGTAGAGGTCAGACATGACAGCAAAGTCTTCGAAACGACGTCGCCATTGACGGTATACTTGATATGTTGCATCAGATTGAAGAGGTGGGGGACTGGGAACTGAAGACTTGCTGTGCAGGGGTGTACTCGAGACGGCAGGCGGTGGAGGAGGCACGGAGAGGTCGACGAGAGTTGAGACTGGAACGGGTGGTTGAGAAGACACTGAGGCATACCTAGGGGAGATAGGTGACGTGTGAGGAGGCGTTGTCTGAAGGATAGATGAAGAGGCTGAAGCTGGCGAGTTGGTTGTGGCAGCTGGTGAAGTCGTCCTCGTTGCCAGCAATTCCAATAGGTCCAGGAATTTGCGGTTATCAGCTTGGTGTTGTTGTTGAAGTTGAAGGCGGTAAGCTGATTCCTCTGACTGTCTTGACAATTCCTCTTGACGTCGTTTTTCCTCCTCTAATTGACGTCTTTGGGCTTCCTTCTCTTGAGAAACTTGTAGGAAGTGGATTAACTGACGTATATCCTGGCTCCCATCCTTTGAATTTGGCGCGCCCGGCGTGTGAGGCGTGAGGGGGGGTGGGAGGGTCTGTGAGGCGTCGTCTTCCTCATAATCCTCATATAAATTTCCCAGCAAATCGTCGTGGTCAGACATCTCGTGTTTGGTATTGTTGCGATGGGAAAGACAAGGAGAATAAGGTGAAGTGCTATATTTTCGCCAATGGATTTGCTTAAGTGCAGGAACTGGCTGGCAAGTAAAAGAGTACTGACTGTAATATTTGTGAAGTGAGAGGAGGCGGCTAGCGGCGGTGTATTCCTCCGCGCGCCCGGGCGAGATGCTGGCTCAGTGGGAGGGGACGCGGGCAGTGGCTTGCGAGCCTCCGTGGATGGGGGGTGTATGCCGGAAGTGCTGTCTTGGAAACTGGGCTGAAGGCGTGTCTGCTACCTGTAGGGCCGCAGAAACATAGCAAAGAGACATGAAAGGCACTGCACTTCACTTAGGGCACTTCACAAGGTCACAAAGCACTTTAAATCCAGGGGCACTGTGGAGTATATCTTCTGGGCGGGAAACAGAAAGGCACAGACGAGGCCGGCTCTTGAGGCTTGTAAACTGTCGTGTTGGAGCTACTCAAACTGCGCCATGTGGTGTGGTGGATGTAATCCTAGACAAGGTTCTTGAAACTCCAGGGCACGAGCAGTAGATATATTCAATAAGTGTACAAGACTGGGCGTGATAGCCAACCGATACAGGAGCGATTACTAGGGACCCCGGACCGTAGGTAGGCCGAGGCCGATCTGAGGGAAATTAGCTAGCCAGGCAAGGGGAGTTGCTAGACATTCCTAGGACAATAAATGAGGTCTTCTAATTACTCGACTAGCGCGGTACAGACATAGTACATCGGGACATAGTAAATGAACATAGGCATTAGACATAAGCATGGACATCAGACATGCTATAATAATATGTAGTAATACAGACATGTGAATAAATGGTACAATGAATGGTAACAAGAGTCCTGGTGTCAGGCGTGTTCACATATCTTGGTATGTACATATCTATACACCCATTAGAGGTTTACGGCGCCATAAGGTCGTTGAACAGGCTTTGTGTGAAATATAGTAGAGTCTACGAATGCTTTTATTGTCCTGTTGGCCCAGAGGTAGCGTTCCCCAGTCACAATTATAAGATCGTGGCTTCAAATCCTGGTGGGGTGAGGCGTTGATTATATGTAGAAGTCCGCGTGCTTTATTGGGCTAATGAAATATATATGGATCCTCGTGTTTCGAAGCCGCATTAGGTAACACGTTGCTCTGATCACATAAGTGGCACGGGTGGTCCCCATTAGAGGTTCACGACGCCATAAGCTCGTTGAACAGGCTTTGTGTGAAATATAGCAGAGTCAAGGACTGCTTTTTTTTCCTGGTGGCCCAGATGTAGCGTTCCCCGGTCACAATTATAAGATCTTGGGTTAAATCCTGGTGGGGTGAGGTGTTGATTATATGTAGAAGTCCGCGTGCTTTATTGGGCTAATGAAATATATATGGATTCTCCTGTTTCGAAGCCGCATTAGGTAACACGTTGCTCTGATCACATAAGTGGCACGGTGGTCCCCATTAGAGGTTCACGACGCCATAAGCTCGTTGAACAGGCTTTGTGTGAAATATAGCAGAGTCTAGGACTGCTTTTATTGTCCTGGTGGCCCAGAGGTAGCGTTCCCCGGTCACAATTATAAGATCGTGGCTTCAAATCCTGGTGGGGTGAGGCGTTGATTATATGTAGAAGTCTGCGTGCTTTATTGGGCTAATGAAATATATATGGATCCTCGGGTTTCGAAGCCGCATTTGGTTAAACGTTGCTCTGATCACCTAAGCGGCACAGGTGGTCCCCATTAGAGGCTCAAGGCGCCATAAGCTCGTTGAACAGGCTTTGTGTGAAATATAGCAGAGTCAAGGACTGCTTTTTTTTCCTGGTGGCCCAGATGTAGCGTTCCCCGGTCACAATTATAAGATCTTGGGTTTAAATCCTGGTGGGGTGAGGTGTTGATTATATGTAGAAGTCCGCGTGCTTTATTGGGCTAATGAAATATATATGGATTCTCCTGTTTCGAAGCCGCATTAGGTAACACGTTGCTCTGATCACATAAGTGGCACGGGTGGTCCCCATTAGAGGTTCACGACGCCATAAGCTCGCTGAACAGGCTTTGTGTGAAATATAGCAGAGTCTAGGACTGCTTTTATTGTCCTGGTTGCCCAGAGGTAGCGTTCCCCGGTCACAATTATAAGATCGTGGCTTCAAATCCTGGTGGGGTGAGGCGTTGATTATATGTAGAAGTCCGCGTGCTTTATTGGGCTAATGAAATATATATGGATCCTCGGGTTTCGAAGCCGCATTTGGTTAAACGTTGCTCTGATCACCTAAGCGGCACGGGTGGTCCCCTATAGTGGTTCACAGCGTCATAAGCTCGTTGAACAGGCTTTGTGTGAAATATAGCAGAGTCTAGGATTGCTTTTATTGTCCTGGTGGCCCAGAGGTAGCGTCCCCCGGTCACAATTATAAGATCGTGGCTTCAAATCCTGGTGGGGTGAGGCGTTGATTATATGTAGAAGTCTGCGTGCTTTATTGGGCTAATGAAATATATATGGATCCTCGGGTTTCGAAGCAGCATTTGGTTAAACGTTGCTCTGATCACCTATGCGGCACGGGTGGTCCCCTGTAGTGGTTCACAGCGCCATAAGCTCGTTGAAAAGGCATTGTGTGAAATATAGTAGAGTCTAGGATTGCTTTTATTGTCCTAGTGGCCCAGAGGTAGCATTCCCCGGTCACAATTATAAGATTGTGGGTTCAAATCCTGGTGGGGTGAGGTGTTGATTATATGGAGAAGTCCGCTTGCTTTATTGGGCGAATGAAATATATATGGATCCTCGTGTTTCGAAGCCGCATTTGGTAAAACGTAGCTCTGATCACCTAAGCGGCACGGGTGGTCCCCATTAGAGGTTCACGGCGCCAAAAGCTCGTTAAACAGGCTTTGTGTGAAATATAGTAGAGTCTAGGACTGCTTTTATTGTCCTGGTGGCCCAGAGGTAGCGTTCCCCGGTCACAATTATAAGCTCTTGGGTTTAAATCCTGGTGGGGTGCTGTGTTGATTATATGAAGAAGTCCGCGTGCTTTATTGGGCTAATGAAATATATATGGATTCTCCTGTTTCGAAGCCGCATTTGGTAAAACGTTGCTCTGATCACCTAAGTGGCACGGGTGGTCCCCATTAGAGGTTCACGACGCCATAAGCTCGTTGAACAGGCTTTGTGTGAAATATAGCAGAGTCTAGGACTGCTTTTATTGTCCTGGTGGCCCAGAGGTAGCGTTCCCCGGTCACAATTATAAGATCGTGGATTCAAATCCTGGTGGGGTGAGGCGTTGATTATATGTAGAAGTCTGCGTGCGTTATTGGGCTAATGAAATATATATGGATCCTCGGGGTTTTGAAGCCGCATTTGGGTAAACGTTGCTCTGATCACCTAAGCGGCACGGGTGGTCCCCTATAGTGGTTCACGGTGCCAGCTTTCGTTGAACAGGCTTTGTGTGAAATATAGCAGAGTCTAGGACTGCTTTTATTGTCCCTGAGTGGCTCAGAGGTAGCGTTCCCTGGTCAAAAATTTTTAGATAGATTGGTTGAAATCCTGGTGGGGTGAGGTGTTGGTGCTATATAGAAGTTATTTGCTTTATTGGGCCTAATAAATATATATGGATCCTCCTGTTTTGAAGCGCATTTGGTAAAACGTTGTTTTATGATCACCTAAGCGGCACGGGTGGTCCCCACATTAGATATTCACGGTGCCTAAAGCCCGTTGAACAGGCTTTGTGTGAAATATAGCAGAGTCTAGGACTGCTTTTATTGTACTGGTGGCCCAGAGGTAGCGTTCCCCGGTCACAATTAGAAGATCATGGGTTCGAATCCTGGTGGGGTGAGGTGTTGATTATATGTAGAAGCCGCGTGCTTTATTGGGGAATGAAATATATATGGATCCTCGTGTTTTGAAGCCGCATTTGGTAAAACGTTGCTCTGATCACCTAAGCAGCACGGGTGGTCCCCATTAGAGGTTCACGGCGCCATAAGGTCATTGAACAGGCTTTGTGTGAAATATAGTAGAGTCTACGAATTCTTTTATTGTCCTGTTGGCCCAGAGGTAGCGTTCCCCGGTCACAATTATAAGATCGTGGCTTCAAATCCTGGTGGGGTGAGGCGTTGATTATATGTAGAAGTCCGCGTGCTTTTTTGGGCTAATGAAATATATATGGATCCTCGTGTTTTTCAAACGCATTTAGTAGCGTTGCTCTGATCACCTAAGCGGCTCGGGTGGTCCCTATAGTGGTTCACACGCCATAAGCTCGTTTAACAGGCTTTGTGTGAAATATAGTAAGTCTAGAGTTTCTTTTATTGTCCTGGTGGCCCAGAGGTACTTATGCGGTCTGAATTACTCGGTGTAGGTTTGAATCCTGGTGGGGTAGTGTTTGTTTATATAGAATCCCGACTGCATTATTAGGCTAATAAATATATATGGATCCTCGTGTTTCCATGGATTTGGTAAAACGTTGCTCTGATCACCTAAGCGGCACGGGTGATTCCCATTAGAGGTTCATGGCGCCATCAGGTCGTTGAACAGGCTTTGTGTGAAATATAGTAGAGTCTAGGACTGCTTTTATTGTCGTGGTGGCCCAGAGGTAGCATACCCGGTCACATTTATAAGATCGTGGTTTTCAATCCTGGTGGGGTGAGGTGTTGATT
>NW_024742714.1:0-39571 GCF_018991925.1 Homarus americanus
TGAGGGCCGGGCACCAATCCAGCACCATGGCCCGGGGTGTGAGGGCCGGACACCCCTTCAGTGAAATGGCCCGGGGTGTGACGGCCGGGCACCCCTTCAGTGTCATGAATCGTGGTGTGAGGGCCGGGGACCCTTTCAGTTCCATGAAACAGGGTGTGAGGGCCGGGCACCCCTACAGTGCTGCGAACCGGGGTGTGAGGGTCGGGCACCCCTTCAGTGAAATGAATCGGGGTGTGAGGGCCGGGCACCCCTTCAGCACCATGACCCGGGGTGTGAGGGCCAGGCACCCCTTCAGTGCCGTGACCCGGAGTGTGAGAGCTGGGCACCCCATCAGTGATTTGACCAGGGGTGTGAGGGCCGGGAACCCCCTCAGCACCATGACCCGGAGTGTGAGGGCCGGGCACCCATTCAGTGCCATAACACGGGGTGTGAGGGCCGGGCTCCCCTTCAGTGCCATGACCCGGAGTGTGAGGGCCGGGCACCCCTTCAGTGACATGACCCGGGGTGTGAGGGCCGGATACCCATTCAGTGTCATGAACCTGGGTGAGAGGGCCGGGCACCCCTTCACATGACCCGGAGTGTCAAGGCCGGGCACCCCTCGAGCACCATGACTTGGGGTGTGAGGGCCAGGCACCCCTTCAGTGCCATGACCCGGAGTGTGAGGGCCGGGCACCCTTTCAGTGACATGACCCGGGGTGTAAGGTCAGGGCACCCCTCCAGCACCATGACCCGGGGTGTGAGGGCCAGGCACCCCTTCAGTGCCATGACCCGGAGTGTGAGGGCCGGGCACCCCTTCAGTGTCATGAACCGGGGTGTGACGGCCGGGCTCCCCTTCAGTGCCATGACCCGGGGTGTGTGGGCCGGGCACCCCTTCAGTGACATGACCTGGGGTGTGAGGGCCGGGTAACCTTTCAGTGTCATTAACCTGGTTGTGAGGGATGGGCACCCTTAAATGCCATGAAACTTGGGGTGAGTGCCGGCCATCCATACAGTGCTTTGAAAAAGGGTGTGAGGTCCGGGAACCCCTTCGGTGCCATGACCCGGGGTCTGAGGGCCGGGCACCCCTTCAGTGACATGACCCGGGGTTTGAGGGCCGGACACCCTTTCAGTGACATAACCCGGGGTGTGAGGGCCGGGCACCCTTCAGACACCATGACCCGGGGTTTGAGGGCCGGGGACCCTTTCAGTGCCATGAATCGGGGTGTGAAAGCCGGGCATCCCTTCAGCACCATGACCGGGGGTGTGAGGGCCAGGCACCCCTGTAGTGCCATGACCCAGGATGTGAGGGCCGGGCACCCTCAGCTGTGGCCAGGGTGTGAGGGCGGGCCATTTCAACCCCACCGGCCCGTGGCGCCAGGCTGATCCTGACCCCGGGTGGGCCACCACTTCAGTGCATGACCCAGTGTGAGGCCAGGCACCCCTCTTCAGTGTCATGAACCGGGGTGTGAGGGCCCGGCACCCTTTCAGTGCCATAGAGCAAGTGTAGAGATCGGGCTCCCCCTACAGTGTTCTGAACCGGGGTGTGAGGGCCGGGCACCCCTTCACATGACCCGGGGAATGAGGGTCCGGCACCACTTCAGTGAAATGAATCGGGGTGTGAGGGCCGGGCACCCATTCAGCACCATGACCCAGAGTGTTAGGGCCGGGCTCGATTTTAGTGCCAAGAATCGAGGTGTGAGGGCCGGGCACCCCATCAGCACCATGACCCGGGGTGTGATGGCCGGGAACCACTTCAACCCCATGACCCGGGGTGTGAGGGCCGGGCACCCCTCAGGCACCATGACCCGGGGTGTGAGGGCCGGGCACCCCTTCATTGCCATGAATCGGGGTGTGAAAGCCGGGCACCCCTTCAGCACCATGACCCGGAGTGTGAGGTCCAGGCACCCCTTCAGTGCCATGACCCGGGGTGTGAGGGCCGGGCACCCCATCAGTGACATGAACCGGGGTGTGAGGGCCGGGCACCACAAAGTAACCCATTGCCGGGGTTTGGGGCAGGCACCCTACAGTGTATGACCCGGGGTGTAAGGGCCAGGCACCCCATTAGCACCATGACCCGGGGTGTGAGGGCGGGGCACCCCTTCAGTACCATGACCCGGGGTGTGAGGGCCAGGTACCCCTTCTGTGAAATCACCGGGGGTGTGAGAGCTGGGCACCCCTTCATTGGCATCACCCGGGATGAGGGCCGGGCACCCTTTCAGTGACATGACCCGGGGTGTGAGGGTCGGGCACCCCTCCACCACCATGACCCGGGGTCTGAGGGCCGGGCACCCCTTCAGTGACATGACCCGGTGTTTGAGGGCCGGACACCCTTTCAGTGACATAACCCGGGGTGTGAGGTTCGGGCACACCTCCAGCACCATGACCCGAGGTGTGAGGTTCGGGCACACCTTCAGTGCCATGACCCGGGGTGTGAGGGCCGGGCACCCCTTCAGCACCATGATCCAGGGTGTTAGGGCCGGGCTCGATTTCAGTGCCAAGAATCGGGGTGTGAGGGCCGGGCACCCCATCAGCTCCATAACCCGGGGAGTGAGGGCCGGGAACCGCTGTAACCCCATGACCCGGAGTGTGAGGGCCGGGCACCCGTTTAGTGATATGACCCGGGGTGTGAGGGCCGGGCACCCCTCAGACACCATGACCCGGTGTTTGAGGGCCGGGGACCCTTTCAGTGCCATGAATCGGGGTGTGAAAGCTGGGCATCCCTTCAGCACCATGACCCGGGGTGTGAGGGCCAGGCACCCCTACAGTGCCATGACCCAGGATGTGAGGGCCGGGCACCCCTCCAGCACCATGACCCGGGGTGTGAGGGCTGGGAACCGTTTCATCCCCATGACCCGTGGTGTGAAGGCTGGGCACCCCTTTAGGTCCATGATCCGGGGTGTGAGGGCCGTGCACCACTTCAGTGCCATGACCCGGGGTGTGAGGGCCCGGCACCCTTTCAGTGCCATAGACCAGAGATTGAGGCCAGCACCCTTTCCAGTCTGTGAGCAGGGTGCCAGAGATCCGGGCACCCCTACAGTGCTGCGAACCAGGGTGTGAGGGCCAGGCACCCCTTCATGACCGGGGTGAGTCCAGCACCACTTCAGTAAGAATGAATCCAGGGTGTGAGGGCCGGGCACCCCTTCAGGACCATGACCCAGAGTGTTAGGGCCGGGATCGATTTCAGTGCCAACTATCGGGGTGTGAGGGCCGGGCACCCCATCAGCACCATGACCCGGGGTGTGATGGCCGGGAACCATTTGAACCCCATGACCCGGGGTGTGAGTGCTGGTCACCCCTCAGGCACCATGACCCGGGGTGTGAGGGCCGGGCACCCCTTCAGTGCCATGAATCAGGAGGTGTCCAAAGCCGGGCACCCCTTCAGCACCTGAAGGCCGGAGTGTGAGGACAGAACTGCCCTTCAGTGACATGAACCGGGGTGTGAGGGCCGGGTACCACTCCAGCACCATGACCCGGGGTGTGAGGGCCGGGAACCGCTTCACTCCATGATCCGTGGTGTGAGGGCCGGGCACCCCTTTAGGTCCATGGCCCGGGGTGTGAGGGCCGGGCACCCCTTCAGTGTCATGAAACGGGGTGTGAGTGCCTGGCACCCTTTCAGTGCCGTGAATCGGGGTGTGAAAGCCGGGCACCCTTTCAGTGCGATGAAAACGGGTGTGAAGGCCGGGAACCCCTTCCCATGACCCGGGGTGTGAGGGCCGGGAACCGCTTCAACCCCATGACCCGTGGTGTGAGGGCCGGGCACCCCTTTAGGTCCATAACCCGGGGTGTGAGGGCCGGGCACCCCTTCAGTGTCATGAAAGGGGGTGTGAGTGCCTGGCACCCTTTCAGTGTCATGAAACGGGGTGTGAGGGCCGGGTACCCTTTCAGTGCGATGAAACGGGGTGTGAAGGCCGGGCACCCCTAAACTTCTGCGAACCGGGGTGTGAAGGCCGGGCATCCCTTCACATGACCCGGGGTGTGAGGGTCAGGCACCCCTTCAGTGCCATGAATCGGGCTGTGAAGGCGGGGCACCCCTTCAGTGACATGACCCGGGGCGTCAGGGCCGGGCAACCATTTAGGTCCATGACCCGGGGTGTGAGGGCCGTGCACTCCTTTAGGTCCATGACCCGGGGTGTGAGGGCCGTGAACCCCTTCAGTGACATGACCCGGGGTGTGAGAGCCGAGCACCCCTCCAGCATCATGACCCGGAGTGTGAGGGCCGTGCATCCTTTAAGTGCCATGACCCGGGGAGTGAGGGCCGGGTACCCTTTCAGTGCCATGAATCGGGGTGTGAAAGCCGGGCACCCCTTCAGCACCATGACCCGGGGTGTGAGGGCCAGGCACTTCTTCAGTGCCGTGACCCGGGGTGTGAGGGCCGGGCACCCCTTCAGTGACATGACCCTGGGTGTGAGGACCAGGAACCGCTTCAACCCCATGCCCTAGGGTGTGAGGTCCGGGCACCCCTTTAGGTCCATGACCCGGGGTGTGAGGGCCATGCACCTTTTCAGTGACATGACCCGGGGTGTGAGGGCCGGGCACCCCTTTAGTGACATGACCCTGGGTATGATGGGCGGGCACCCCTCCAGCACCATGACCCGGGGTGTGAGGGCCTGTCACTCTTTCAGTGCCATGACCCGGGGTGTGAGGGCTGGGCACTCGTTTAGCTCTATGACCAGGGGTGTGAGGGCAGGGCACCCCTTTAGTGACATGAACAGGGGTGTGAGGGCCGGGCACCCCTTTAGTGACATGACCCGGGGTGTGAGGGCCGGGCACCCCTTCAGGACCATGACCCGGGGTGTGAGGACCGGGCACCCCTTCAGTGTCATGAACTGGGGTGTGACGGACGGGCATCCCTTCAGTGCCATGAACAGGGGTGTGAGGGCCGGGCACCCCTTTAGTGACATGACCCGGGGTGTGAGGGCCGGGCACCCCTTCAGGACCATGACCCGGGGTGTGAGGACTGGGCACCCCTTCAGTGCCATGACCCGGGTTGTGAGGGGCGGGCTCCCCTTCAGTGCCATGACCCTGGGTGTGAGGGCCGGGCACCCTTTCAGTGCCATGAATAGGGGTGTGAAACCCTGGCACCCCTTCAGCACCATGACCGGGAGTGTGAGGGCCATCACCCCTTTAGTGCCATGACCAAAAGAGGCCGGGAACCGATTCAACCCCATGACCCGTGGTGGGAGGGCCAGGCACCCCTTTAGGTCCATGACCCGGGGTGTGAGGGCCGTGCACCCTTTCAGTGCCATGACCCGGGGTGTGAGGGCCGGGCACCCCTTCAGTGTCATGAAACGGGGTGTGAGGGCCGGGCACCCCTTCACATGACCCGGGGTGTGAGGGTCGGGCACCCCTTCAGTGCCATGAATCGGGGTGTGAGGGTCGGGCACCCCCTTCAGCACCATGGCCCGGGGTGTCAGGGCCGGGCTCCATTTCAGTGCCATGAATCGGGGTGTGATGGCCGGGCACCCCTACTGTGCTGTGAACCCGGGTGTGAGGGCCGGGCACCCCTTCAGTACCATAAATAGAGGTGTGAGCGTCGGGCACCCCTTCAGTGTCATGAATCGGGGTGTGAGGGCTGGGCACCCTTTCAGTGCCATGAAACGAGGTGTGAGGGCCGGGCACCCCTTCACATGACCCGGGGTGTGAGGGTCGGGCACCCCTTCAGTGAAATAAATCTGGGTGTGAGGGTCTGGCTCCCCTTCAGTGAAATGAATCTGGGTGTGAGGGCTGGGCACCCCTTCAGCACCATGACCCAGGGTGTTAGGGCCGGGTTCGATTTCAGTGCCAAGAATCGGTGGGTGAGGGCGGGGCCCCCCATCAGCACCATGACCCGGGGTGTGAGGGCCGGGCACCCCTTCAGTGACATGACTCGGGGTGTGAGGGCCGGGCACCCCTCCAGCACCATGACCCGGGGTGTGATGGCCGGGAACCGCTTCAACCCCATGACCCGTGGTGTGAGGGCCGGGCACCCCTTTAGGTCCATAACCCGGGGTGTGTGGGCCGTGTACCCTTTAAGTGCAATGACCCCGGGTGTGAGGGCCGGCACCCCTTCAGTGTCATGAAACGGGATGTGAGGGCCGGGCACCCTTTCAGTGCCATGAATCGGGGTGTGAATGCCGGGCACCCTTCAGCACCATGACCCGGGGTGTGAGGGTTAGGCACCCTTCTGCTGCACTGTGTGAGGGGGCTGGCACCCCTTCAGTGTCATGACCCGGGGTGTGAGGGCCGGGCACCCCTCCAGCACCATGACCCGGGGTGTGAGGGCCGGGAACCCCTTCAGTGCCATGACCCGGGGTGTGAGGGCCGGGCAACCCTTCAATGACATGACCCGGGGTTTGAGGGCCGGACACCCTTTCAGTGACATGACCCGGGGTGTGAGATTCGGGCACACCTCCAGCACCATGACCCGGGGTGTGAGGTTCGGGCACACCTTCAGTGCCATGACCCGGGGTGTGAGGGCTGGGAACCCCTTCAGCACCATGATCCAGGGTGTTAGGGCCGGGCTCGATTTCAGTGCCAAGAACCGTGGTGTGAGGGCCGGGCACCCCATCAGCACCATAACCCGGGGTGTGAGGTTCGGGCACACCTTCAATGACATGACCCGGGGTGTGAGGTTCGGGCACACCTCCAGCACCATGACCCAGGGTGTGAGGTTCGGGCACACCTTCAATGACGTGACCCGGGGTGTGAGGGCTTGACACCCCTTTAGTGACATGACCTGGGGTGTGAGGGCCAGGCACCCCTCAGACACCATGACCCGGGTTTTGAGGGTCGGGGACCTTTTCAGTGCCATGAATCGGGGTGTGAAAGCCGAGCATCCCTTCAGCACCATGATCCGGGGTGTGAGGGCCAGGCACCCCTGCAGTGACATGACCCTGGGTGTGAGGGACGGGCACCCCTCCACCACCATGACCGGGGTGTAAGGGCCGGGAACCGTTTCAACCCCATGACCCGTGGTGTGAGGGCTGGGCACCCCTTTAGGTCCATGACCTGGGGTGTGAGGGCCGTGCACACCTTCAGTGCCATGACCCGGGGTGTGAGGGCCGGGCACCCTCTCAGTGTCATGAACCGGGGTGTGAGGGCCCGGCACCCTTTCAGTGCCATGAAACGGGGTGTGAGGTCCGGGCACCCCTACAGTGCTGCGAACTGGGGTGTGAGGGCCGGGCACCCCTTCACATGACCCGGGGTGTGAGGGTCCGGCACCACTTCAGTGAAATGAATCGGGGTGTGAGGGCCGGGCATCCCTTCAGCACCATTACCCTGAGTGTTAGGGCCGGGCTCGATTTCAGTGCCAACAATCGGGGTGTGAGGGCCGGGCACCCCATCAGCACCATGACCCGCGGTGTGATGGCCGGGAACCGCTTCAACCCCATGACCCGGGGTGTGAAGGCCGGGAACCCCTCAGGCACCATGACCCGAGGTGTGAGGGCCGGGCACCCCTTCAGTGCCATGAATCGGGGTGGGAAAGCCGGGAACCCCTTCAGCACCATGACCCGGGGTGTGAGGGCCAGGCACCCCTTCAGTGCCATGACCCGGGGTGTGAGTGCCAGGCACCCATACAGTGCTTTGAAAAAGGGTGTGTGGTCCGGGCAACCCTTCACTTGACCCGGGGTGTCAGGGCCGGGCACCCCTCCAGCACCATGACCCGGGGTGTGAGCGCCGGGCACCCCATAAGTGACATGAGCCGGGGTGTGGGGGCAGGGCACCCCTACAGTGTTATGAACCGGGGTGTGAGGGCCGGGGTCCTCTTCACATGACCCGGGGTGTAAGGGCCAGGCACCCCATTAGCACCATGACCCGGGGTGTGAGGGCGGGGCACCCCTTCAGTACCATGACCCGGGGTGTGAGTGCCAGGCACCCCTTCAGTGAAATCACCGGTGGTGTGAGAGCTGGGCACCCCTTCATTGACATAACCCGGGATGAGGGTCGGGCACCCTTTCAGTGACATGACCCTGGGTGTGAGGGCCGGGCACCCCTCCAGCACCATGACCCGGGATGAGGGCCGGGCACCCTTTCAGTAACATGACCCGGGGTGTGAGGGCCGGGCACCCCTCCAGCACCATGACCCGGGGTGTGAGGGCCGGGAACCCCTTCAGTGTCATGACCCGGGGTGTGAGGGCCGGGCACCCCTCCAGCACCATGACCTGGGGTGCGAGGGCCGGGAACCACTTTAGTGCCATGACCCGGGGTGTGAGGGCCGGGCACCCCTTCAATGACATGACCCGGGGTTTGAGGGCCGGACACCCTTTCAGTGACATGACCCAGGGTGTGAGGTTCGGGCACACCTCCAGCACCATTACCCGGGGTGTGAGGTTCGGGCACACCTTCAGTGCCATGACCCGGGGTGTGAGGGCCGTGCACCCTTTCAGCACCATGATCCAGGGTGTTAGGGCCGGGCTCGATTTCAGTGCCAAGAACCGGGTTGTGAGGGCCGGGCACCCCTTTAGGTCCATGACCTGGGGTGAGGGCTAGGACCCTGCAGTGCTACACCCTGGTGTGAGGACGGGCACCTCCACCACCATGACCTGGGAACCCCTTAGGTCTGTTACACCTGGGGTGTGAGGGCCGTGCACCCCTTCAGTGCCATGACCCGGGGTGTGAAGGCCGGGCACCCTCTCAGTGTCATGAACCGGGGTGTGAGGGCCCGGCACCCTTTCAGTGCCCTGAAACGGGGTGTGAGGTCCGGGCACCCCTACAGTGCTGCGAACTGGGGTGTGAGGGCCGGGCACCCCTTCACATGACCCGGGGTGTGAGGGTCTGGCACCACTTCAGTGCCAAGAATCGGGGTGTGAGGGCCGGGAACCCCATCAGCACCATGACCCGGGGTGTGATGGCAGGGAACCGCTTCAACCCCATGACCCGGGGTGTGAGGGCCGGGCACCCCTCAGGCACCATGACCCGAGGTGTAAGGGCCGGGCACCCCTTCAGTGCCAGGAATCGGGGTGTGATAGCCGGGAACCCCTTCAGCACCATGACCCGGGGCGTGAGGGCCAGGCACTCCTTCAGTGCCATGACCCGGGGTGTGAGGGCCGGGCACCCCTTCAGTGACATGAACCGGGGTGTGAGGGCCGGGCACCCCTCCAGCACCATTACCCGGGGTGGGTGCCGGAAACCGTCAACCCCATGATCCTGTGGAGGGCCGGACACCCCTTAGGTCCATGACCTGGGTGTGAGGCCGTGCACCTTAAGTGCTATGACCTGGGGTGTGAGGGCTGACACCCTTTTCAGTGCTATGAATCGGGGTGTGGAGGTGCCGGGCACCCTTCAGCACCATGACCCGGGGGTGAGGCCAGGCTCCCCTTCAGGTGCCGTGACTCGTGTGAGGGCTGGCACCCTTCAGTGACATGACCGGGGTGTGTGAGGGCTGGGCATTCCCCAGCACCATGACCTGGGGTGGAGGGCTGCACCCCTTTTAGGTCCATGACTGGGGTGTGAGGGCCGTTCACCCTTTCAGTGCCATGACCCGGGGTGTGAGGGCCGGGCACACTTTCAGTGTCATGAAACGGGGTGTGAGGGCCGGGCACCCTTTCAGTGCGATGAAACGGGGTGTGAAGGCCGGCCACCCCTACAGTGCTGTGATCCGGGGTGTGAGGGCCGGTCACCCCTTCAGTGCCATGAATAGGGGTGTGAGGGCCGGGCACCCCTTCAGTGACATGACCCGGGGCGTCAGGGCCGGGCAACCCTTTAGGTCCATGACCCGGAGTGTGAGGGCCATGAACCCCTTCAGTGACATGACCCGGGGTGTGAGGACCGGGCACCCCTTTAGTGACATGACCCAGGGTGTGAGGGCCGGGCACACCTCCAGCACCATGACCCGGAGTGTGAGGGCCGGGAACCCCTTCGGTGTCATGAACCGGGGTGTGAGGGCCGGGCACCCTTTCAGTGCCATGAATCGCGGTGTGAAGGCCGGGCACCCCTACAGTGCTATGAGCCGGGATGTGAGGGCCGGGCACCCCTTTAGTGCCATGAAACGGGGTGTGACGGCCGGGCACCCCTACAGAGCTATGAACCAGAGTGTGAGGGCCGGGCACCCCTTCACATGACACGGGGTGTGAGGCCCGGGCACCTTTTCAGTGCCATGACCCGGGGTATGAGGGCCGGGCACGCCTTCAGAGCTATGACCCGGGGTGTGAGGGCCGGGCATTTTTTCAGTGATATGACCCTGGGTGTGAGGGACGGGCACCCCTTCAATGATATGACCCGGGGGGTGAGGGCCGGGCACTCGTTTAGCTCTATGACCACGGGTGTGAGGGCCGGGCATACCTTCAGTGCCATGACCCGGGGTGTGAGGGCCGGTCACTCCTTCAGTGCCATGACCCGGGGTGTGAGGGCCGGTCCCTCCTTCAGTGCCATGACCCGGGGGGTGAGGGCCGGGCACTCGTTTACCTCTATGACGAGGGGTGTGAGGGCCGGGCATACCTTCAGTGCCATGGCCAGGGGTGTGACGGCCGGGCACCGCTTCAGTGCCATGACCCGTGGTGTGAGGGCCGAGCACCCCTTCAGTGACATGACCCAGGGCGTCAGGGCCGGACACCCCTTCAGTGCCATGAGCCGGGGTGTGAGTGCCAGGCACCCCTTCAGCACCATTACCCAGAGTGTTAGGGCCGGGCTCGATTTCAGTGCCAAGAATCGGGGTGTGAGGGCCGGGCACCCCATCAGCACCATGACCCGGGGTGGGATGGCCGGGAACCGCTTCAACCCCATGACCCGGGGTGTGAGAGCAGGGCACCCCTCAGGCACCATGACCCGGGGTTTGAGTTCGGGGACCTTTTCAGTGCCATGAATCGGGGTGTGAAAGCCGAGCATCCCTTCAGCACCATGGCCCGGGGTGTGAGGGCCAGGCACCACTGCAGTGCCATGACCCTGGGTGTGAGGGACGGGCACCCCTCCACCACCATGACCCGGGGTGTGAGGGTCGGGAACCGTTTCAACCCCATGACCCGTGGTGTGAGGGCTGGGCACCCCTTTAAGTCCATTACCTGGGGTGTGAGGGCCGTGCACCCCATCAGTGCCATGACCCGGGGTGTGAGGGCCGGGCACCTTCAGTGTCATGAATCTGGGTGTGAGGGCCCGGCACCCTTTCCAGTGCCGCGAACGGGGGAGTGGAGGTCCGGGCACCCTTAAGCAGTGCTGCGGGGGTGGGAGGGGCTGGGCACCCCTTCACATGACCCGTGAGGGCCCGGCACCCTTTCAGTGCCATGAAACGGGGTGTGAGGTCCGGGCACCCCTTCAGCACCATTACAAAGAGTGTTAGGGCCGGGCTCGATTTCAGTGCCAAGAATCGGGGTGTGAGGGCCGGGCACCCCATCTGCACCATGACCCGGGGTGGGATGGCCGTGAACCGCTTCAACCCCATGACCCGGGATGTGAGAGCCGGGCACCCCTCAGGCACCATGACCCGAGGTGTGAGGGCCGGGCACCCCTTCAGTGAAATCACCGGGGGTGTGAGAGCTGGGCACCCCTTCATTGACATAACCCGGGATGAGGGCCGGCACCCTTTCTCAGTGAAAATGACCTGGGAGTGAGGGCCGGGCACCCCTCCAGCACCCCATGACCCCGGGTGTGAGGGCTGAACCCTCTTCAGTGTCATGACCCGGGGTGTGGAGGGCTGGGCACCCCCTCCACAGCACCATGACCCGGTGTGAGGGCTGAACCCTTCAGTGCCATGACCCGGGTGTGAGGGCTGGCACCACTTCAATGACATGACCCGGGGTTTGAGGGCCGTACACCCTTTCAGTGACATGACCCGGGGTGTGAGGTTCGGGCACACCTCCAGCACCATGACCCGGGGTGTGAGGTTCGGGCACACCTTCAGTGCCATGACCCGGGGTGTGAGGACCGGGCACCCCTTCAGCACCATGATCCAGGGTGTTAGGGCCGGGCTCGATTTCAGTGCCAAGAACCGGGGTGTGAGGGCCGGGCACCCCAACAGCACCATAACCCGGGGTGTGAGGTTCGGGCACACCTCCAGCACCATGACCCGGGGTGTGAAGTTCGGGCACACCTTCAATGACATGACCCGGGGTGTAAGGGCCGGGCACCCCTTTAGAGACATGACCCGGGGTGTGAGGGCCGGACACCCCTCAGACACCATGACCCGGAGTTTGAGGGTCGGGGACCTTTTCAGTGCCATGAATCCGGGTGTGAAAGCCTAGCATCCCTTCAGCACCATGACCCGGGGTGTGAGGGCCAGGCACCCCTGCAGTGCCATGACCGGGGGTGTGAGGGACGGGCACCCCTCCAGCACCATGACCCCGGGTGTGAGGGCCGGGAACCGTTTCAACCCCATGACCCGTGGTGTGAGGGCCGGGCACCCGTTTAGGTCCATGACCCGGGGTGTGAGGGCCGTGCACCCTTTCAGTGCCATGACCCGGGGTGTGAGGGCCGGGCCCCCTTTCGGTGCGATGAAACGGGGTGTGATGGCCGGGCACCCCTACAGTGCTGTGAACCGGGTTGTGAGGGCCGGTCACCCCTTCAGTGCCATGAATAGGGGTGTGAGGGCCGGGCACTCCTTCAGTGACATGACCCTGGGCGTCAGGGCCGGGCAGCCCTTCAGTGCCATGAGCCGGGATGTGAGGGCCGGGCACCCCTTTAGTGCCATGAAACGGGGTGTGAGGGCCGGGCACACCTACAGAGCTATGAACCAGAGTGTGAGGGCCGGGCACCCCTTCACTGACACGGGGTGTGAGGGCCGGGCACCTTTTCAGTGCCATGACCGGGGTGTGAGGGCCGGGCACGCCTTCAGAGCTATGACCCGGGGTGTGAGGGCCGGGCATTTTTTCAGTGATATGACCCTGGGTGTGAGGGACGGGCACCCCTTCAATGATATGACCCGGGGGGTGAGGGCCGGGCACTCGTTTAGCTCTATGACCACGGGTGTGAGGGCCGGGCATACCTTCAGTGCCATGACCCGGGGTGTGAGGGCCGGTCACTCCTTCAGTGCCATGACCCGGGGTGTGAGGGCCGGTCCCTCCTTCAGTGCCATGACCCGGGGGGTGAGGGCCGGGCACTCGTTTACCTCTATGACGAGGGGTGTGAGGGCCGGGCATACCTTCAGTGCCATGGCCAGGGGTGTGACGGCCGGGCACCGCTTCAGTGCCATGACCCGTGGTGTGAGGGCCGAGCACCCCTTCAGTGACATGACCCAGGGCGTCAGGGCCGGACACCCCTTCAGTGCCATGAGCCGGGGTGTGAGTGCCAGGCACCCCTTCAGCACCATTACCCAGAGTGTTAGGGCCGGGCTCGATTTCAGTGCGAAGAATCGGGGTGTGAGGGCCGGGCACCCCATCAGCACCATGACCCGGGGTGTGATGGCCGGGAACCGCTTCAACTCTATGACCCGGGGTGTGAGGGCCGGGCACCCCTCAGGCACCATGACCCGAGGTGTGAGGGCCGGGCACCCCTTCAGTGCCATGAATCGGTGTGTGAAAGCCGGGAACCCCTTCAGCACCATGACCCGGGGGTGGGGAGGTGGGGCCAGGCACTCTTCAGTCCCATGACCTGGGGTGTGAGTGCCAGGCACCCATATTAAAGCTTTTGAAAAGGGTGTGTGGTCCGGGCACTCCCCTTCACTTGACCTGGCTAGGCTGGCACCTCTCCAGCACTGGCGACCCGGGTGTGAGCCGGGCACCCTAAGGCGACATGAGCCGGGGGTGGGGAGCAGGGCACCCTACAGTGTTATGTAGAACCGTGGGGTGTGAGGGCCGGACACCTTTCTGAGTGACACATGACCCGGGGTGTGAGGTTCGGGCACACGTCCAGCACCATGACCCGGGGAGTGAGGTTCGGGCACACCTTCAGTGCCATGACCCGGGGTGTGAGGGCCGGGTACCCTTCAGCACCATGATCCAGGGTGTTAGGGCCGGGCTCCATTTCAGTGCCATGAACCGGGGTGTGAGGGCCGGGCACCCCTTCAATGACATGACCCGGGGTTTGAGGGCCGGACACCCTTTCAGTGACATGACCCGGGGTGTGAGGTTCGGGCACACCTCCAGCACCATGACCCGGGGTGTGAGGTTCGGGCACACCTTCAGTGCCATGACCCGGGGTGTTTTTGCCGGGCACCCCTTCAGCACCATGATCCACTGTGTTAGGGCCGGGCTCGATTTCAGTGCCAAGAACCGGGGTGTGAGGGCCGGGCACCCCATCAGCACCATAACCCGGCTTGTGAGGTTCGGGCACACCTTCAATGACATGACCCGGGGTGTGAGGTTCGGGCACACCTGCAGCACCATGACCCGGGGTGTGAGGTTCGGGCACACCTTCAATGACATGACCCGGGGTGTGAGGGCCGGGCACCCCTTTAGTGACATGACCCGGGGTGTGAGGGCCGGGCACCCCTCAGACACCATGACCCGGGTTTTGAGGGTTGGGGACCTTTTCAGTGCCATGAATCGGGGTGTGAAAGCCGAGCATCCCTTCAGCACCATGATCCGGGGTGTGAGGGCCAGGCACCCCTGCAGTGCCATGACCCTGGGTGTGAGGGCGGGCACCCCTCCAGCACCATGACCCGGGGTGTGAGGGCCGGGAACCGTTTCAACCCCATGACCCGTGGTGTGAGGGCTGGGCACCCCTTTAGGTCCATGACCTGGGGTGTGAGGGCCGTGCACCCCTTCAGTGCCATGACCCGGGGTGTGAGGGCCGGGCACCCCTTCAGTGTCATGAATCGGGGTTTGAGGGTCGGGAACCCATTCAGCACCATGACCTGGGGTGTGAGGGCCAGGCACCCCTTCAGTGCCATGACCCGGGGTGTGAGTGCCAGGCACCCATACAGTGCTTTGAAAAAGGGTGTGTGGTCCGGGCACCCCTTCACTTGACCCGGGGTGTCAGGGCCGGGCACCCCTCCTGCACCATGACCCGGGGTGTGAGCGCCGGGCACCCCATAAGTGACATGAGCCGGGGTGTGGGGGCAGGGCACCCCTACAGTGTTATGAACCGGGGTGTGAGGGCCGGGCACCTCTTCACATGACCCGGGGTGTAAGGGCCAGGCACCCCATTAGCACCATGACCCGGGGTGTGAGGGCGGGGCACCCCTTCAGTACCATGACCCTGGGTGTGAGGGCCAGGCACCCCTTCAGTGAAATCACCGGGGGTGTGAGAGCTGGGCACCCCTTCATTGACATAACCCGGGATGAGGGCCGGGCACCCTTTCAGTGACATGACCCGGGGTGTGAGGGCAGGGCACCCCTCCAGCACCATGGCCTGGGGTGTGAGGGCCGGGCACCCCTTCAGTGGTCATGACCCGGGTGTGTCAGGGCCTGACAGCCCTCCAGCACCATGGCCCGGGGTGTTAGGGCCGGGCACCCTTCCAGTGCCATGAAACGGGGTGTGAGGGCCGGGCACCAAATTATGTACATGACCAGGGGTGTGAGGGCCGGGCAAACCTTCAGTGCCATGGCCAGGGGTGTGACGGCCGGGCACCTCATCAGTGCCATGACCGGCGGTGTGAGGGCCGGGCACCCCTCCAGCACCATGGCCTGGGGGTGTGAGGGCCGGACACCCCTTCAGTGTCATGACCCGGGTGTGTCAGGGCCTGACACCCCTCCAGCACCATGGCCCGGGCTGTGAGGGCCAGGCACCCTTTCAGTGCCATGAATCGGGGTGTGAGGGCCGGGAACCACTTTAGGTACATGACCAGGGGTGTGAGGGCCGGGCAAACCTTCAGTGCCATGACCAGGGGTTGTGAGGGCCGGGCACCTCATCAGTGCCATGACCCGGGGTGTGAGGGCCGGGCACCCCTTCCTTGACATGACCCGGGGGTGTGAGGGCCGGGCACCCCTAATGTATGACCAGGTGTGAGGCCAGGCACCCCTTCAGCACCGGCCGGGGTGAGGCCAGGCACCCCTTCCCAGCACCATGACCGAGGTGTGAGGCCATGCACCGCCAGTGCCACGGCCAGGGTGTGAGGGCCAGGGAACCCCTTCATGACCCGTGGTGTAGGGCCAGGTGCCCCTTGGTGCCATGAACCCGGGGTATGAGGGCCCAGGCTTCAGTGCCATGACCCGGGGTGAGGGCCGAGCTCGATTTCAGTGCCATGAATCGGGGTGTGAGGGCCGGGCATCCCTCCAGCACCATGACCCGGAGAGTGAGGGCCGGGCACCCCTTCAGTGCTATGACCCGGGGTGTGAGGGCCGGGCACCCGTTTATGTCAATGACCAGGGGTGTGAGGGCCGGGCACACTTGGAGTGCCATGGCCACGGGTGTGACGGTCGGGCACCGCTTCAGTGCCATAAGCCGGGGTGTGAGGGCCGGGCACACCTTCAGTGCCATGAAGCGGGGTGTGAGGGCCGGGCACCCCTACAGTACTGTGAACCGGGGTGTGAGGGCCGGGCACCCCTTCAATGACATGACCCGGAGTGTGTGGGCCGAGCACCCTTTCGGTGCCATGACCCGGGGTGTTAGGGCCGGGCACCCCATAAGTGACATGAACCGGGGTGTTAGGGCCGGGCACCCCTTCATTGCCATCAAATGGGGTGTGGGGGCATGGCACCCCTACAGTGTTACGAACCGGGGTGTGAGTGCCGGGCACCCCTTCACATGAACCGGGGTGTAAGGGCCGGGTACCCCTTCAGCACCATGACCCGGGGTGTAAGGGCCAGGCACCCCTTCAGTGCCATGACCCGGGGTGTGAGGGCCGGGCACCCGTTCAGTGACATGACCCGGGGTGTGAGGGCCGGGCACCCCTCCAGCACCATGGCCTGGGGTGTGAGGGCCGGGCACCCCTTCAGTGTCATTACCCGGGTGTGTCAGGGCCGGACACCCCTCCAGCACCATGGCCTGGGGTGTGAGGGCCGGGCACCCTTTCAGTGCCATGAATCGGGGTGTGAGGGCCGGACACCACGTTAGGTAAATGACCAGGGGTGTGAGGGCCGGGCAAACCTTCAGTGCCATGGCCAGGGGTGTGAGGGCCGGGCACCTCATCAGTGCCATGACCCGGTGTGTGAGGGCTGGGCACCCCTCCAGTGGCATGACCCGGGGTGTGAGGGCCGGGCATCCTTTCAGTGACATGAAACGGGGTGTGGGGGCAGGGCATCCCTACAGTGTTACGAACCAGGGTATGAGGGCCGGGCACCCCTTCACATGACCCGGGGTGTAAGGGCCGGACACACCTTCAGGACCATGACCCGGGGTGTGAGGGCCAGCCACCCCTTCAGTGCCATGACCCGGAGTGTGAGAGCTGGGCAACCCTACAGAGCTATAAACCGGGGTGTGAGGGCTGGGCACCCCTTCACATGACACGGGGTGTGAGGGCCGGGCAAAGCTACAGTGCCATGGCCAGGGGTGTGAGGGCCGGGCACCTCATCAGTGCCAAGTCCCGGGGTGTGTGGGCCGGGCACCCCTTAAGTGCCATGAAACGGGGTGTGAGTGCCGGGCACCCATACATTGCTTTGAACCAGGGTGTGAGGGTAGGGCACCCCTTCACAAGACCCGGGGTGTCAGGGCTGGGCACACCTCCAGCACCATGACCCGGAGTGTGAGGGCCTGGCACCCCATAAGTGACATGAACAGGGGTTTTAGGGCCGGGCACCCCTTCAGTGACATGAAACGGGGTGTGGGGGCAGGGCATCCCTACAGTGTTATGAACCGGGGTGTGAGGTTCGGGCACCCTTTCACATGACCCGGGGTGTAAGGGCCTGGCACCCCTTCAGCACCATGCCACGGGGTGTGAGGGCCAGGCACCCCTTCAGTGCCATGACCCGGAGTGTGAGAGCTGGGCACCCCTTCAGTGACAAACCCCGGGTGTGAGAGCCGGGCACCCTTTCAGTGACATGACCCGGGGTGTGAGGGCCGGGCACCCCTTCAGCACCATGACCCGGGGTGTCATGGCCGTGCACCCCTTCAGTGACATGTCCCGGGGTGTGAGGGCCGGGCACCCCTTTAATGACATGACTGGGGTGTGAAGGCCGGGCACCCCTCCAGCACCATGACCCGGGAAGTGAGGGCCAGTCACCCCTTCAGTGCCATGACCCGTGGTGTGAGGGCCGGGCACCCTTTCAGTGCCATGAAACGGGGTGTGAGGGCCGGGCACCCCTACAGTGATGCGAAACGGGGTGTGAGAGCCGGGTACCCCTTCACATGACCTGGGGTGTGAGGGTCGGGCACCCCTTCAGTGAAATGAATCGGGGTGTGAGGACTGCGCACCCCTTCAGCACCATGACCCAGGGTGTTAGGGCCGGGCTCGATTTCAGTGCCAAGAATCAGGGTGTGAGGGCCGGGCACCCCATCAGCACCATGACCCGGGGTGTGAGGGCCGGGAACCGCTTCAACTCCATGACCCGGGGTGTGAGGGCCGGGCACCGCTTTAGGTCCATGACTAGGGGTGTCATGGCCGTGCACTCCTTCAGTGACATGACCCGGAGTGTGAGGGGCTGGGTGCCTTTGTGACATGAACTGGGATGTGAGCAGGGCACCCCTCCTTTCCTTGTTAGCAGGGTGTGAGGGCCGGGCACCACTTTAGGAACATGACCAGGGGTTTGAAGGCCGGGCAAAGCTTCACTGCCATGGCCAGGGGTGTGAGGGCCGGGCACCTCATCAGTGCCATGATCCGGGGTGTGAGGGCTGGGCACCGCTTTAGTGACATGACCCGGGATGTGAGGGCTGGGCACCACTTCAGTGACAAGACCCGGGCTGTAAGAGCCGGGCACCCATTCAGTGACATGACCCGGGGTGTGAGGGCCGGGCACCCCTTCAGTGAATTGACCCTGGGTATGAGGGGCTGAGCACCCTCAGCACCATGATGACCCAGGGTGTGAGCCAGGCACCCCTTCAGTGCCATGACCCAGAGGTGTGAGGCGGGCACCCCTTCAGTGTCACGAATCGGGGTGTGAGGGCCGGGCACCCCTTCAGTGACATGAACCGGGGTGTCAGGGCCGGGCATCCCATCAGCACCATGACCCGGGGTGTGAGGGCCGGGCACCCAATTGGTCCATGACCCGGGGTGTCATGGCCGTGCACCCCTTCAGTGACATGACCCGGGGTGTGAGGGCCGGGCACCCGTTTAGTGACATGACCCGGGGTGTGAAGGCCCGGCACCCCTCCAGCACCATGACCCGGGGTGTAAAGGCCGGGCACCAATCCAGCACCGTGGCCAGGGGTGTGAGGGAAGGACACCCCTTCAGTGACATGACCCGGGGTGTGAGATCCGGGCACCCCTCCAGCACCATGGCCTGGGGTGTGAGGGCCGGGCACCCCTTCAGTGTCTTGACCCGGATGCATCAGGGCCTGACAACCCTCCAGCCCCATGGCCCGGAGTGTGAGGGCCGGGCACCCTTTCAGTGCCATGAATCGGGGTGTGAGGGCCGGGCAAAGCTTCAGTGCCATGGCCAGGGGTGTAAATGCCGGGCACCTCATCAGTGCCATGATCCGGTGTATGAGGCGGGCACCCTTTGGTGCCATGGCCAGGGGTGTGAGGGCCGGGCACTTCATGAGTGCCATGACCAGGGGTGTGAGGGCCGGGCACCCCTTTAGGTCCATGACCCGGGGTGTCATGGCCGTGCACCCCTTCAGTGACATGACCCGGGGTGTGAGGGCCGGGCACCCGTTTAGTGACATGACCCGGGGTGTGAAGGCCGGGCAACCCTCCAGCACCATGACCCGGGGTGTGAGGGCCGGGCACCCGTCCAGCACCATGACCCGGGGTGTGAGGGCTAGGCACCCCTTCAGTGCCATGACCCGGGGTGTGAGGGCCGGGCACCCCTTCAGTGACATGACCCGGGGTGTGAGGGCCGGGCACCAATCCAGCACCGTGGCCCGGGGTGTGAGGGAAGGACACCCCTTCAGTGACATGACCCGGGGTGTGAGGGCCGGGCACCCCTCCAGCACCATGGCCTGGGGTGTGAGGGCCGGGCACCCCTTCAGTGTCATGACCCGGATGCGTCAGGGCCTGACAACCCTCCAGCACCATGGCCCGGGGTGTGAGGGCCGGGCACCCTTTCAGTGCCATGAATCGGGCTGTGAGGGTCGGGCAAAGCTTCAGTGCCATGGCCAGGGGTGTGAATGCCGGGCACCTCATCAGTGCCATGACCCGGGGTATGAGGGCCGGGCACCCCTTTAGTGCTATGACCCGGGGTTTGAGGGCTGGGCACCACTTTAGGTACATGACAAGGGGTGTGAGGGCCGGGCAAAGCTTCAGTGTCATGGCCAGGGGTGTGAGGGCCGGGCAAAGCTTCAGTGACATGGCCAGGGGCGTGAATGCCGGGCGCCTCATCAGTGTCATGACCCGGATGTGTCAGGGCGTGACACCCCTCCAGCACCATGGCCCGGAGTGTGAGAGCCGGGCACCTTTTCAGTGACATGACCCGGGGTGTGAGGGCCGGGCACCCCTCCAGCACCATTACCCGGGGTGTGAGGGCCGGGCACCCATTCAGTGTCATGACCCGGATGTGTCAGGGCCGGACACCCCTCCAGCACCATGGCCCGGAGTGTGAATGCCGGGCACCCCTCCAGCACCATGACCCGGCGTGTGAGGTCCGGGCACCACTTTAGGTACATGACCAGGGGTGTGAGAGCCGGGCAAACCTTCAGTGCCATGGCCAGGGGTGTGAGGGCCGGGCACCTCATCAGTGCCATGACCCGGGGTGTGAGGGCCGGGCACCACTTCAGTGACATGACCCGGGGTGTGAGGGCCGGGCACCACTTTAGGTACATGACCAGGGGTGTTTAGGGCCGGGGCAAACCTTCAGTGCCATGGCCAGGGGTGTGAGGGCCGGGCACCTTATCAGTGCCATGACCCGGGGTGTGAGGGCTGGGCACCACTTCAGTGACATGACCCGGGGTGTGAGGGCCGGGCACCCCTTTAGTGACATGACCTTGGGTGTGAGGGCCAGGCACCCCTTCAGCACCATGACCCGGGGTGTGTGGGCCGGGCTCCCCTTCATTGCCATGACCCGGGGTGTGAGACCGGGCACCCCTTCAGTGACCCAGGACCCGGGGTGTGAGCCGGGCACCTTCATCTCCATGACCCGGTATGTGAGGCCGGGCACCTCCAGCACCATGGCCGGGGTGTGAGGCCAGGCACCCTTTCAGTGACATGACCCGGTTGTGAGGGCCGGGAACCCCTCCAGCCCCATGGCCTGGGGTGTGAGGGGCTGGGCACCCCATCAGTGTCATGAAACCTTGAGGTGTGGGGGCAGGGCACCCCTACAGTGTTATGAACCGGGGTGTGAGGCCATGCACCCTTTCACATGACCCGGGGTGTGAGAGCCGGTCACCCCTCCAGCACCATGACCTGGGGTATGAGGGCCGAGCACCCCTTCAGTGCTATTACCCGGGGTGTGAGGGCCAGGCACCCTTTCAGAGACATGACCCGGGGTGTGAGGGCCAGGCACCTCTTCAATGACATGACCCGGGGTGTGAGGGCCGGGCACCCCTCCAGCACCATGGCCCGGGGTGTGAGGGCGGGGCACCCCTTCAGCACCATGGCGGTGTGTGAGGGCCCGGCACCCCTACAGTGCTGCGAACCGGGGTGTGAGGGCCGGGCACCCTTTCAGTGCCATGAACCGGGGTGTGAGGGCCGGGCACCCCTTCAGCACCATGACCCGGGGTGTGAGGGCCGGGCACCAATCCAGCACCATGGCCCGGGGTGTGAGGGCAGGACACCCCTTCAGTGACATGACCCGGGGTGTGACGGCCGGGCACCCCTTCAGTAACATGACCCGGGGTGTGAGGGCCGGGCACCCCATCAGCACCATGACCCGGGGTGTGAGGGCCGGGCACCGCTTCAACACCATGACCCGGGGTGTAAGGGCCAGGGACCCCTTCAGTGCCATGACCCGGTGTGTGAGAGCTGGGCACCCCTCCAGCACCATGACTTGGGTTGTGAGGGCCGGGCACCCCTTTATTGCCATGACCCGGGGTGTGAGGGCCGGGCACCCCTTCAGTGTCATGAATCGGGGTGTGAGGGCCGGGCACCCCTTTACATGACCTGGGGTGTGAGGGTCGGGCACCCCTTCAGTGTCATGACACGGGTGTGTCAGGGCCTGACACCCCTCCAGTTCCATGGCCCGCGGTGTGAGGGCCGGGCACCCTTTCAGTGCCATGAATCGGGGTGTGAGGGCCGGGCACCACTTTAGGTACTTGACCAGGGGTGTGAGGGCCGGGCAAAGCTTCAGTGCCATGGCCAGGGGTGGAGGGCCGGGCATCGCCATCAGTGCCATGACCTGGGGTGTGAGGGCCGGGCACCCCTTTAGTGCCATGACCCGGGGTGTGAGGGCCGGGCACCCCTTCAGTGTCATGAATCGGGGTGTGAGGGCCGGGCACCCCTTCAGTGTCATGACACGGGTGTGTCAGGGCCTGACACCCCTCCAGCTCCAAGGCCCGGGGTGTGAGGGCCGGGCACCCTTTCAGTGCCATGAATCGGGGTGTGAGGGCCGGGCACCTCTTTAGGTACTTGACCAGGGGTGTGAGGGCCGGGCAAAGCTTCAGTGCAATGGCCAGGGGTGTGAGGACCGGGCACGTCATCAGTGCCATGACCTGGGGTATGAGGGCCGGGCACCACTTCAGTGACATGACCCGATGTGTTAGGGCCGGGCACTCCTTTAGGTCCATGACCCGGGGTGTCATGGCCGTGCACCCCTTCAGTGACATGACCCGGGGTGTGAGGGCCGGGTACCCCTTTAGTGACATGTCCCGGGGTGTGAGGGCCGGGCACCCCTCCAGCACCATGACCCGGGGTGTGAGGGCCGGGCACCCCTTCAGTGACATGACACGGGTTGTGAAGGCTGGGCACCTCTCCAGCACCATGACCCGGGGTGTGAGGGCCGGGCACCCTTTCAGTGCCATGAAACGGGGTGTGAGGGCCGGGCACCAATCCAGCACCATGGCCCGGGTGTGAGGGCCGGACACCCCTTCCAGCACCATGACCCGGGGTGAGGGCCAGGCACCCCTTCTCAGTGCCATGACCTGAGTGTGAGCTGGGCACCCCTCCAGCACCATGACTTGGGTGGGAGGGCTGGCACCCCTTTAGTGCCATGACCCGGGTGTGAGGGGCTGGGCACCCTTCAGTGACATGACCCGGGTGTGAGGGCTGGGCACCCTCCAGTGCCATGACCCGGAGGTGAGAGCTGGGCACCCCTTCAGTGACATGACCCGGTTGTGGAGGGGCCGGGCACCCTCCAGCACCATGACCTGGGGTGTGAGGGCCGGGCACCCCTCCAGCACCATGACCCGGGGTGTGAGGGCCGGGCACCCTTTCAGTACTATGACCCGGGGTGTGAGGGCCGGGCACTCCTTCAGTGTCACGAATCGGGGTGTGAGAGCCGGGCACCCCTTCAGCACCATGACCCGTGGTATGAGTGCCGGGCACCAATCGAGCACCATGGCCCGGGATGTGAGGGCCGGACACCCTTTCAGTGACATGACCTGGGGTGTGACGGCCGGGCACCCCTTCAGTGACATGACCCGGGGTGTGAGGGCCAGGCACCCCTTCAGTGCCATGACCCAGGGTGTGAGGGATGGGCACCCCTTCAGTGACATGACCCGGGGTGTGAGGGCCGGGCACCCTTTCAGTGACATGACCCGGGGTGTGAGGGCCGGGCACCCCTCCAGCACCATGACCCGGGGTATGAGGCGGGTCGGGCACCCTTCAGTGACATGACCTGGTGGAGGGCTGGGCACCTCTGTGCACATGACCCGGGGTGAGGGCTGGGCAAACTCTTCAGTGCCATGACCTAGTGTGAGGGGCTGCACCACTCAGTGCCATGACCCGGGGTGTGAGGGCCGGGCACCACTTCAGTGACATGACCCGGGGTGTGAGGGCTGGGCAGCCCTTTAGTGACATGACCCGGGGTGTGAGGGCCGGGCTCCCCTTCAGTGCCATGACCCGGGGTGTAAGGCCTGGGCACCCCTTCAGTGACATGACCAAAGGTGTGAGGACCGGGCACCCGTTCAGTGCCATGAATCAGGGTGTGATGTCCGGGCACCCCTTCATCTCCATGACCCGGTATGTGAGGGCCGGGCACCCCTCCAGCACCATGGCCAGGGGTGTGAGGGCGGGGCACCCTTTCAGTGACATTAACGGGGTGTGAAGGCCGGGCACCCCTCCAGCACCATGGCCTAAGGAGGCCCGGGCACCCCTTCAGTGTCATGACCAGGGTGTGTCAGGGCCTGACACCCCTCCAGCACCATGGGCCGTGGTGTGAGGGCCGGGCACCCTTTCAGTGCCATGATTCGGGGTGTGATGGCCGGGCACCCCTTCAGCTCCATGACCCGGTATGTTTGGGCCGGGCACCCCTCCAGCACCATGGCCCGGGGTGTGAGGCCCGGGCACCCCTCCAGCACCATGGCCTGGGGGTGTAAGGGACGGGCACCCCTTCAGTGTCAAGAACCGGGGTGTCAGGGCCGGACACCCCTCCAGCACCATGGCCCGGGGTGTGACGGCCGGGCACCGCTTCAGTGCCATGACCCGAGGTGTGAGGGCCGGGCACCCCTTCAGTGCCATGAGCCGGGTTGTGAGGGCCGGGCACGCCTTTAGTGCCATGAAACGGGGTGTGAGGGGAGGGCACCCTTTCAGTGACATGACCTGGGGTGTGAAGGCCGGGCACCCCTCCAGCACCATGACCCGGGGTATGAGGGCCGGGCGCCCCTTTAGTGCTATGACCCGGGGTGTGATTGCCGGGCCCCACTTTAGGTACATGACCAGGGGTGTGAGGGCCGGGCAAACCTTCAGTGCCATGACCCGGGGTGTGAGGGCCGGGCACCCGCGAGTGCTGCCGGGGTGTGATTGCCAGGAAACCAATTTAGGTACATGACCAGGGGTGTGAGGGCCGGGCAAACCTTCAGTGCCATGACCCGGGGTGTGACGGCCCGGCACCACTTCAGTGACATGACCCGGGGTGTGAGGGCTGGGCAGCCCTTTAGTAACATGACCCGGGGTGTGAGGGCCGGGCACCACTTTAGGTACATGACTAGGGGTGTTTAGGGCCGGGGCAAACCTTCAGTGCCATGGCCAGGGGTGTGAGGGCCGGGCACCTCATCAGTGCCATGACCCGTGGTGTGAGGGCCGGGCACCACTTCAGTGACATGACCCTGGGTGTGAGGGCCGGGCACCCCTTCAGCACCATGACCCGGGGTGTGTGGGCCGGGCTCCCCTTCAGTGCCATGACCCGGGGTGTGAGGGCTGGGCACCCTTCAGTGACATGACCATGCGTGTGAGGACCGGGCACCCCTTCAGTGACAGGACCCGGGGTGTGAGGGCCGGGCACCCCTTCATCTCCATGACCCGGTATGTGAGGGCAGGGCACCCCTCTAGCACCATGGCCCGGAGTGTGAGGGCCGGGCACCCTTTCAGTGACATGACCCGGGTGTGAGGGCCGGGAACCCCTCCAGCCCCATGGCCTGGGGTGTGAGGGCCGGGCACCCCATCAGTGTCATGAAACGGGGTGTGGGGGCAGGGTACCCCTACAGTGTTATGAACCGGGGTGTGAGGGCCATGCACCCTTTCACATGACCCGGGGTGTAAGGGCCGGGCACCCCTTCAGCACCATGACCCGGGGTTTAAGGGCCAGGCACCCCTTCAGTGCCATGACCCGGAGTGTGAGAGCTGGGCACCCCTTCAGTGACATGACCCTGGCTGTGAGGGCCGGGCACCCTTTCAGTGACATGACCCGGGGTGTGAGGGCCGGGCACCCCTCCAGCACCATGACCCAGGGTGTGAGGGCGGGCACCTTTCAGTGCCATGAAACGGTGTGTGAGGGCCAGGCACCTACAGTGTTGCAGACCAGGGGTGTGAGGCCAGGCACCCTTTCAGTGCCATGAATCGCGGTGTGAGGGCAGGCACCTTCAACACCATGACCCGGGGTGTGAGGGCCAGGCACCAATCAGCACCATGGCCCGGGGTGTGAGGCAGGACACCAGTGACGCAGGCCCGGGGGTGTGAGGGCCAGGCACCCCCACATCAGCACCATGACCCGTGGGTGTGAGGCGGGCACCAACACCATGACCTGGGGTGTAGGGCCGGGACTTGCCAAGTGCCATGACCCGGAGTGTGAGAGCTGGGCACCCCTCCAGCACCAAGAATTGGGGTGTGAGGGCCGGGCACCCCTTTAGTGCCATGACCCGGGGTGTGAGGGCCGGGCACCCCTTCAGTGTCATGAATCGGGGTGTGAGGGCCGGGCACCCCTTCAGTGTCATGACACGGGTGTGTCAGGGCCTGACACCCCTCCAGCTCCAAGGCCCGGGGTGTGAGGGCCGGGCACCCTTTCAGTGCCATGAATCGGGGTGTGAGGGCCGGGCACCTCTTTAGGTACTTGACCAGGGGTGTGAGGGCCGGGCAAAGCTTCAGTGCAATGGCCAGGGGTGTGAGGACCGGGCACGTCATCAGTGCCATGACCTGGGGTATGAGGGCCGGGCACCACTTCAGTGACATGACCCGATGTGTTAGGGCCGGGCACTCCTTTAGGTCCATGACCCGGGGTGTCATGGCCGTGCACCCCTTCAGTGACATGACCCGGGGTGTGAGGGCCGGGTACCCCTTTAGTGACATGTCCCGGGGTGTGAGGGCCGGGCACCCCTCCAGCACCATGACCCGGGGTGTGAGGGCCGGGCACCCCTTCAGTGACATGACACGGGTTGTGAAGGCTGGGCACCTCTCCAGCACCATGACCCGGGGTGTGAGGGCCGGGCACCCTTTCAGTGCCATGAAACGGGGTGTGAGGGCCGGGCACCCCTACAGTGCTGCGAACCGGGGTGTGATGGCCGGTCACCCCTTCACATGACCTGGGGTGTGAGGGCGGGCACCCTTTCAGTGCCATGAAACGGGGTGTGAGGGCCGGTTACCCCTTTACATGACCTGGGGTGTAGGAGTCGGGACACCCTTCAGTGAAATGAATCAGGGTGTGAGGCTGGAGCACACCTTCTTTATTGACAGCCCAGGGTGTTAGGGCCGGGCTCGATTTTAGTGCGAAGAATCGGGGTGTGAGGGCCGGGCACCCCATCAGCACCCTGACCCGGGGTGTGAGGGCCGGGAACCCCTTTAGGTCCATGACCCTGGGTGTCATGGCCGTGCACCCCTTCAGTGACATGACCCGGGGTGTGAGGGCCGGGCACCCTTTTACATGACCTGGGTTGTAAGGGCCGGGGACCCCTTCAGCACCATGACCCGGGGTGTGAGGGCCAGGCACCCCTTCAGTGCCATGACGTGGATTGTGAAAGCTGGGCACCCCTTCAGTGACGTGACCCAGGGTGTGAGGGCCGGGCACCCCTTCAGTGCCATGACCCGGGCTGTGAGGGCCGGGCACCCCTTCAGTGTCACGAATCGGGGAGTGAGGGCCGGGCACCTTTCAGTGCCATGAAACGGGGTGTGATGGCCGGGCACCAATCCAGCACCATGGCCCGGGGTGTGAGGGCCGGACACCCCTTCAGCACCATGACCCGGGCTGTGAGGGCCAGGCACCCCTTCAGTGCCATGACCCGGAGTGTGAGGGCCCGGCACCCCTCCAGTGCCATGACCCAGAGTGTGAGAACTGGGCACCCCTTCAGTGACATGACCCGGGGTGTGAGGGCCGGGCACCCTTTCAGTGACATGACCCGGGTTGTGAGGGCCGGGCACCCCTCCAGCACCATGACCCGGGGTGTGAGGGCCGGGCACCCTTTCAGTACTATGACCCGGGGTGTGAGGGCCGGGCACTCCTTCAGTGTCACGAATCGGGGTGTGAGGGCCGGGCACCCTTTCAGTGCCATGAAATGGGGTCCGAGGGCCTCGCACCCCAACAGTGCTGCGAACCGGGGTGTGAGGACCGGGCACCCTTTCAATGCCATGAATCGGGGTGTGAGGGCCGGGCACCCCTTCAGCACCATGACCCGTGGTATGAGTGCCGGGCACCAATCGAGCACCATGGCCCGGGATGTGAGGGCCGGACACCCTTTCAGTGACATGACCTGGGGTGTGACGGCCTGGCACCCCTTCAGTGACATGACCCGGGGTGTGAGGGCCAGGCACCCCTTCAGTGCCATGACCCAGGGTGTGAGGGATGGGCACCCTCCAGCACCATGACCTGGGCATGAGGGACTGGCACCCCTTCAGTGACATGACCCGGGTGTAGGCCGGGCACCCTTCAGTGACATGACCTGGGGTGTGAAGGCCGGGCACCCTCCAGCACCATGACCTGGGGTAAGGAGGGCTGCACCCCCTTTAGTGCTATGACCTGGGTGTGGGATTGCTTGGGCACCACTTTAGGTACATGACCAGGGGTGAGGCCGGGGAAACTAGTGCTATGACCCGGGTGTGAGGGCCGGCACCACTCAGTGACATGACCTGGGGTGAGGGCTGGGCAGCCCTTAGTGACATGACCTGGGGTCTGAGGGCCGGGCACCCCAGCACCATGAGACCCGGGTGTGAGGGCTGGCCCCTTCAGTGCCATGACCCGGGGTGGCGGCCTGCACCCTTCTGGTGACATGACCAAAGGTGTGAGGACTGGGCACCCGTTCAGTGCCATGGTGGGGTGTGATGTCAGGCACCCCTTCATCTCCAAGACCCGGTATGTAAGGGCCGGGCACCCCTCCAGCACCATGGCCCGGGGTGTGAGGGCCGGGCACCCTTTCAGTGACATTACCCGGGGTGTGAGGGCCGGGCACCCCTCCAGCACCATGGCCTAAGGAGGGCCATGCACCCCTTCAGTGTCATGACCAGGGTGTGTCAGGGCCTGACACCCCTCCAGCACCATGGCCCGTGGTGTGAGGGCCTGGCACCCTTTCAGTGCCATGATTCGGGGTGTGATGGCCGGGCACCCCTTCAGCTCCATGACCCGGTATGTTTGGGCCGGGCACCCCTCCAGCACCATGGCCCGGGGTGTGAGGCTCGGGCACCCCTCCAGCACCATGGCCCGGGGTGTAAGGGACGGGCACCCCTTCAGTGCCAAGAACCGGGGTGTGAGGGCCGGACACCCCTCCAGCACCATGGCCCGGGGTGTGACGGCCGGGCACCCCTTTAGGTCCATGACACGGGGTGTGAGCGCCGTGAACCCCCTCAGTGACATGACCCGGGGTGTGAGTGCCGGGCACTATTTCAGTGCCATGAAATGGGGTGTGATGGCCGGGCACCAATCCAGCACCATGGCCCGGGGTGTGAGGGCCGGACACCCCTTCAGCACCATGACCCGGAGTGTGAGGGCCAGGCACCCCTTCAGTGCCATGACTTGGGGTGTGAGGGCCGGGCACCCCTTTAGTGCCATGACCCGGGGTGTGAGGGCCGGGCACCCCTTCAGTGACATGACCCGAGGTGTGAGGGCAGAGCACCCCTTCAAGTGACATGATCCGGGGTGTGAGGGCCAGGCACCACTCAAGTGCCATGACCCAGGTGTGAGAGCTGGGCACCCCTTCAGTGACATGACCCGGGGTGTGAGGCCAGGGCACCCACTCAGTGACATGACCCAGAAAGTGAGGCCGGGCACCCCTTCGGTACTATGACCCGGGGTGTGAGGCCGGACACTCCTTCAGTGTCTGAATCGGTGTGAGGCCTGGCACCCTTTCCAGTGCAATGAAATGGGGTGTGAGCCAGGCACCTACAGTGCTGCAGGCTCAGGGTGTGAGGCCGGGCACCCTTTCAATGCCATGAATCAGGGGTGTGAGGGCCAGGCACCCCTTCAGCACCATGACCCGTGGTGTGATTGCCGGGCACCAATCAGGCACCATGGCCCGGGATGTGACGGCCGGGCACCCCTTCAGTGACATGACCCGGGGTGTGAGGGGCCAGCAACCCCTTCAGTGCCATGACCCTGGGTGTGAGGGATGGGCACCCCTTCAGTGACATGACCCGGGGTGTGAGGGCCGGGCACCCTTTCAGTGACATGACCCGGGGTGTGAGGGCCGGTCACCCCTCCAGCACCATGACCTGGGGTATGAGGGCCGAGCACCCATTCAGTGACATGACCCCGGGTGTGAGGGCCGGGCACCCCTCCATCACCATGACCCGGGGTATGAGGGCCGGGCACCCCTTTAGTGCTATGACCCGGGGTGTGATTGCCGGGCACCACTTTAGGTACATGACCAGGGGTGTGAGGGCCGGGCAAACCTTCAGTGCCATGACCCGGGGTGTAAGGGCCGGGCACCACTTCAGTGCCATGACCCGGGGTGTGAAGGCCGGGCACCACTTCAGTGACATGACCCGGGGTGTGAGGGCCGGGCAGCCCTTTAGTGCCATGACCCGGGGTGTGAGGGCTGGGCACCCCTTCAGTGACATGACCAAAGGTGTGAGGACCGGGCACCCGTTCAGTGCCATGAATCGGGGTGTGATGTCCGGGCACCCCTTCATCTCCATGACCAGGTATGTGAGGGCCGGGCACCCCTCCAGCACCATGGCCCGGGTTGTGAGGGCCGGGCACCCTTTCAGTGACATTACCCGGGGTGTGAGGGCCGGGCACCCCTCCAGCACCATGGCCTAAGGAGGGCCGGGCACCCCTTCAGTGTCATGACCAGGGTGTGTCACGGCCTGACACCCCTCCAGCACCATGGCCCGTGGTGTGAGGGCCGGGCACCCTTTCAGTGCCATGAATCGGGGTGTGATGGCCGGGCACCCCTTCAGCTCCATGACCCGGTATGTTTGGGCCGGGCACCCCTCCAGCACCATGGCCCGGGGTGTGAGGCCCGTGCACCCCTCCAGCACCATGGCCCGGGGTGTAAGGGACGGGCACCCCTTCAGTGTCAAGAACCGGGGTGTCAGGGCCGGACACCCCTCCAGTACCATGGCCCGGGGTGTGACGGCCGGGCACCGCTTCAGTGCCATGACCCGAGGTGTGAGGGCCGGGCACCCCTTCAGTGCCATGAGCCGGGTTGTGAGGGCCGGGCACGCCTTTAGTGCCATGAAACGGGGTGTGAGGGGTCTGGCACCCCTACAGAGCTATGAACCGGGGTGTGAGGGCCGGACACCCCTTCACATGACACGGGGTGTGAGGGCCGGGCACCTTTTCAGTGCCATGACCTGGGGTGTGAGGGCCGGGCTCGATTTCAGTGACATGAATCGGGGTGTGAGCGCCGGGCACCCCTCCAGCACCATGACCCGGGGTATGAGGGCCAGGCACCCCTTCAGTGCTATCACCCGGGGAGTGAGGGCCTGGCACCCTTTCAGTGACATGACCCGGGGTGTGAGGGCCGGGCACCACTTCAATGACATGACACTGAGTGTGTGGGCCGGGCACCCTTTCAGTGCCATGACCCGGTGAGTGAGGGTCGGTCACTCCTTCGGTGCCATGACCCGGGGTGTGAGGGCTGGGCACCCCTTCAGCCCCATGACCCCAGGTGTGAGGGCCGGGAACCCCTTCAGCTCCATGACCCGTGGTGTGAGGGCCGTGCATACCTTCAGTGCCATGGCCAGGGGTGTGACGGCCGGGAACCGCATCAGTGCCATGACCCGGGGTGTGAGGGCCGGGCACCCCTTCAGTGACATGACCCGAGGCGTCAGGGCAGGGCCCCCCTTCAGTGCCATGAGCCGGGGTGTGAGGGCCGGGCAGCCCTCTAGTGCCATGAAACGGGGTGTGGGGGCCGGGCACCCCTACAGAGCTATGAATCGGTGTGTGATGGCCGGGCTTCCCTTCAGCTCCATGACCCGTGGTGTGAGGACCGGGAACCGCTTCAACCCCATGACCCGGGTAGTGAGGGCCGGGCACCCCTTTAGGGCCATGACCCAGGGTGTGAGCGCCGTGCACCCCTTCAGTGACATGACCCGGGGTGTGAGTGCCGGGCACTATTTCAGTGCCATGAAATGGGGTGTGATGGCTGGGCACCAATCCAACACCATGGCCCGGGGTGTGAGGGCCGGACACCCCTTCAGCACCATGACCCGGGGTGTGAGGGCCAGGAACCCCTTCAGTGCCATGACCCAGAGTCTGAGAGCTGGGTACCCCTCCAGCACCATGACTTGGGGTGTGAGTGCCGGGCACCCCTTTAGTGCCATGACCCGGGGTGTGAGGGCTGGACACCCCTTCAGTGACATGACCCGGGATGTGAGGGCCGGGCACCCCTCGAGTGCCATGACCCGGAGTGTGAGAGCTGGCCACCCCTTCAGTGACATGACCCGGGGTGTGCGGGCCGGGCACCCTTTCAGTGACATGACCCGGGGTGTGAGGGCCGGGCACCCCTCCAGCACCATGACCCGGGGTGTGAGGGCCGGGCACCCCTTCAGTACTATGACCCGGGGTGTGAGGGCCGGGCACTACTTCAGTGTCACGAATCGGGGTGTGAGGGCCGGGAACCCTTTCAGTGCCATGAAATGGGGTTTGAGGGCCGGGCACCCCTACAGTGCTGCGAACCGGGGTGTGACGGCCGGGCACCCTTTCAATGCCATGAATCAGGGTGTGAGGGCCGGGCACCCCTTCAGCACCATGACCCGTGGTGTGATTGCCGGGCACCAATCGAGCACCATGGCCCGGGATGTGACGGCCGGGCACCCCTTCAGTGACATGACCCGGGGTGTGAGGGGCCAGGCACCCCTTCAGTGCCATGACCCGGGGTGTGAGGGATGGGCACCCCTTCAGTGACATGACCCGGGGTGTGAGGAGCCAGGCACCCTTTCTGTGTTGACATGACCCAGGGTGGCGGGGCCAGTGCCTCCAGCACCATGACCTGGGGAGTGTGGGGCCGGGACACCCCTTCAGTGACGCGGCCCAGGGTGCTTGAGGTGGGCACCCCTCCATCACCATGACCCCGGGGTATGAGGGCCGGGCACCCCTTTAGTGCTATGACCCGGGTGTGATTGCCGGGCACCACTTTAGGTACATGACCAGGGGTGTGAGGGCCGGGCAAACCTTCAGTGCCATGACCCGGGGTGTAAGGGCCAGGCACCACTTCAGTGCCATGACCCGGGGTGTGAGGGCCGGGCACCACTTCAGTGACATGACCCGGGGTGTGAGGGCCGGGCAGCCCTTTAGTACCATGACCCGGGGTGTGAGGGCTGGGCACCCCTTCAGTGACATGACCAAAGGTGTGAGGACCGGGCACCCGTTCAGTGCCATGAATCGGGGTGTGATGTCCGGGCACCCCTTCATCTCTATGACCCGGTATGTGAGGGCCGGGCACCCCTCCAGCACCATGGCCCGGGGTGTGAAGGCCAGGCACCCTTTCAGTGACATTACCCGGGGTGTGAGGGCCGGGCACCCCTCCAGCACCATGGCCTAAGGAGGGCCGGGCACCCCTTCAGTGTCATGACCAGGGTGTGTCACGGACTGACACCCCTCCAGCACCATGGCCCGTGGTGTGAGGGCCGGGCACCCTTTCAGTGCCATGATTCGGGGTGTGATGGCCGGGCACCCCTTCAGCTCCATGACCCGGTATGTTTGGGCCGGGCACCCCTCCAGCACCATGGCCCGGGGTGTGAGGCCCGTGCACCCCTCCAGCACCATGGCCCGGGGTGTAAGGGACGGGCACCCCTTCAGTGTCAAGAACCGGGGTGTCAGGGCCGGACACCCCTCCAGTACCATGGCCCGGGGTGTGACGGCCGGGCACCGCTTCAGTGCCATGACCCGAGGTGTGAGGGCCGGGCACCCCTTCAGTGCCATGAGCCGGGTTGTGAGGGCCGGGCACGCCTTTAGTGCCATGAAACGGGGTGTGAGGGGTCTGGCACCCCTACAGAGCTATGAACCGGGGTGTGAGGGCCGGACACCCCTTCACATGACACGGGGTGTGAGGGCCGGGCACCTTTTCAGTGCCATGACCTGGGGTGTGAGGGCCGGGCTCGATTTCAGTGACATGAATCGGGGTGTGAGCGCCGGGCACCCCTCCAGCACCATGACCCGGGGTATGAGGGCCAGGCACCCCTTTAGTGCTATCACCCGGGGAGTGAGGGCCTGGCACCCTTTCAGTGACATGACCCGGGGTGTGAGGGCCGGGCACCACTTCAATGACATGACACTGAGTGTGTGGGCCGGGCAACCTTTCAGTGCCATGACCCGGTGAGTGAGGGTCGGTCACTCCTTCAGTGCCATGACCCGGGGTGTGAGGGCTCGGCACCCCTTCAGCCCCATGACCCCAGGTGTGAGGGCCGGGAACCCCTTCAGCTCCATGACCCGTGGTGTGAGGGCCGTGCATACCTTCAGTGCCATGGCCAGGGGTGTGACGGCCGGGCACCGCATCATTGCCATGGCCAGGGGTGTGACGGCCGGGCACCGCATCATTGCCATGAAACGGGGTGTGGGGACCGGGCACCCCTACAGAGCTATGAATCGGTGTGTGATGGCCGGGCTTCCCTTCAGCTCCATGACCCGTGGTGTGAGGACCGGGAACCGCTTCAACCCCATGACCCGGGGTATGAGTGCCGGGCACCCCTTCAGTGACATGACCCGGGGTATGAGGGCCGGGCACCCCTTTATTGCTAAGACCCGGGGTGTGAGGGCCGGGCACCACTTCGTGTGACCAGGGGTGGGCAGGCACCGCCCCAGGTACATGACCAGGGGTGTGGTCAGGCACCCTTTCAGTGACATGACCCGGGGTGTGAAGGCCGGGCACCCCTCCAGCACCATGACCCGGGGTATGAGGTCCGGGCACCCCTTTAGTGCTATGACCCGGAGTGTGAGGGCCGCGCACCACTTTAGGTACATGACCAGGGGTGTGAGGGCCGGGAAAACCTTAAGTGCCATGGCCAGGGGTGTAAGGGCCGGGCACCTCATCAGTGCCATGACCCGGGGTGTGAGGGCCGGGCACCACTTCAGTGACATGACCCGGGGTGTGAGGGCCGGGCACGTTTTTAGTGCTATAACCCGGGGTGTGAGGGCGCACTTTTAGCACGGTACATGACCAGGGTGTGAGGCCAGGCAAACCTTCCAGTGCAGCAGGGGTGTGAGGTCCAGGCACCTCATCAGTGCCATGACCCGGGTGAGGGCCGGGCACCACTTCAGTGACATGACCCCGGGTGTGAGGGCCGGGCACCTTTTTAGTGCTATGACCCGGGGTGTGAGGGCCGCGCACTACATTAGGTACATGTCCAGGGGTGTGAGGGCCGGGCAAACCTTCAGTGCCATGGCCAGGAGTGTGAGGGCCGGGCACCTCATCAGTGCCATGACCCGGGGTGTGAGGGCCGGGCACCACTTCAGTGACATGACCCGGGGTGTGAGGGCCGGGCACCCCTTCAGTGACATGACCCGGAGTGCGAGGGCCGGGCACCCTTTCAGTGACATGAACCGGGGTACCCCTCCAGCACCATGACCCGGGGTGTGAGGGCCGGGCTCCCCTTCAGTGCTATGACCCGGGATGTGAGGGCTGGGCACCCGTTCAGTGCCATGAATAGGGGTGTGATGTCCGGGCACCCCTTCATCTCCATGACCCGGTATGTGAGGGCCGGGCACCCCTCCAGCACCATGGCCCGGGGTGGGAGGGTCGGGCACCCTTTCAGTGACATGACCCGGGTGTGAGGGCCGGGCACCCCTCCAGCACCATGGCCTGGGGTGTGAGGGCCGGGCACCCTTTCAGTGTCATGAAACGGGCTGTGGGGGAAGGGCACCCCTACAGTGTTATGAACCCGGGTGTGAGGGCCGGGCACCCCATAAGTGACATGAACCAGGGTTTTAGGGCCGGGCACGCCTTCAGTGACATGAAACGGTGTGTAGGGGCAGGGCACCCCTACAGTGTTATGAACCGGGGTGTAAGGGCCGGGGACCCCTTTAGGTCCATGACCCGGGGTGTGAGGGCCAGGCACCCCTTCAGTGCCATGACTGAATCGGCTGCTTGTCCAATTAACCAGTCCGTTCACACATATTTATATTTGGGTTTTAAGTAACGAATCCCAAACGGTAGTTCCTTTGTTTTATTATAAAAGGTTGTATATATAATTCCTGAGTGTATATCAACCGTAAGTCTCACTGTCTAGGAGTGAATGAGAAAGGGACGGCGTTTATGAATGATAAACGTTTGGTCACGTCCTTTCGATATGAGTTGAGGTGAGCTACTGAAGCTTAGGGGCATCGCAGTGGGTGCTTACAGAAATGCTGAGCTATGGGTCTCGCCCTCTTGGGTAAGTTGCCCGCTCACGTGTCAATCTCATGTCTTACTCATAGACAGTGGAAAGTTACAGGGTGGTGAATCTGAATATAATATCAGATGTATTGACCCATTTATATAATAAGTTCTGTTGATGAGACAGGGGTCTATTACATCGCTCGGTCACCTAACAGCCGAGCTCAGTGAGGCCTAAATAACTCACAGAGTACAGTACATCCTAGACAACTCTAACCATGTTATAAACAGATATGTAGACACTAAGCTGGGGATATTACTGTAGGGGTATTCTCTACTACAGGGGACCTAGACTTTTGTGTCGTACGGGTTAGTATGTTATGAACAATGTTGAATTTGGATGATACTGCCCGGTAAGAACAGAACAGGGACATTATTGCCAGAATTAACAGAATAGAGGGAATCGTAAGACTTGGTAGTGCAAATTCCCGTGACAGGTAAAATGGCAAGTTATTATTCAAATCAGCAAAATGTGTCTCGTTCAAGAAAGCTAACACTTTTAATTTCTCTGATACTATTTGAATATCCTTGATAGTGAAATTCATTATAGGAAGTGGAATTAAAGCAGACTTGAGTTTTCGATTTGACTCAAAATGCTGATGAGTAGGCAAGGTCCGTAATGTACTACAAGTGATTTCACAGTAATCAGGAGCCTTGTAATGCTCTTTCACAACTAGCTGCTTAACACCATTTTGGCATTTTAAAATTACAGTAGTGAGATTTGGAAAGAACAAATACTGCACATTGTGAAAGTGAGCGTGGAACACAGTCTTTAGACTAACTGGCCTATAACTGCATTGCGCTAACGCTGTGCGTACATTTGGTTGTATGACTGCCAATTCACATATTCCCTCTGCAGCAGGAATAAATGCAAACATGTAGGCTGGACATACGTGTAGGTGTAGATAAGACGACTTACACCGTGACAGTACCTCAGAATCCTCTATAGATAACAATGAATATTCTTCATCTAGTAAGAAAAGTTCTTTAGGCCTATCTAGGGTATACAGTGTGTCGTTCACAAACCAGGGGAAGGGTTCTAAATGCCATGCATTAAACTCATGTTGCCCTCTCATAGGAATGTGGATCAGAATTGCATTGTGCGTGAGGGTGGACTCCAACAGTGGGTAATGATATTGAACCTCATTGTCATTGAAAATCGGAGTTAAATGATACTGCAACTTGGCTATTTTTAAAGCTTCAAGAAGCGTCTGCACAGGCACAAGCTTCGCGTCCACACGTCCTATCCCGGCATCTACAATGCTGTCTATTAGTTCATTTTTAGAGGTTACAATTTTATGAACTGAAATTTCAGCAGCATGCAAATATTCTGTGAAGTAAAGGAGCCATTTTAACGTCGGGATTGCTTTCTGTAACCTAGTAACAATCCTCGAAACTTGGTTAGACTCCATTATGATTGCATTAACCTTTGATTCTAGAGCAGTAATCGCGTGAAAGGTTTGAGAAATAACACGATTCTGTTGAGATACAGCTTGAACGACAACGTTCATGAAACTATTGTCGAATTCATCGAAGCTGTGCTGAGACCATGAAGAATGTCCAATGCTGATTGTAATTGGCCGTCGACGTTTTCCATCTGACGCGAAAGTACGAGTTAACTTCTACTCGCAGAACGTAGTTTCATACAATAGTCATTTGGGACATTTTACTTCTGAACAGTCTGTAAGGATGTATCAATCACATTATCATCAACTTGAGGTAAGACATTTATCTGGGTCTTCTTCAGACGATCCGCGTGCACGACATCTGCGATCTGTGCATTAGGCTTCCATATTTTGAATTTGTTGCCTGCTTCTTTTGAGATTATGCGGAATGTACAAGAAAATTTCGCCGAAAGTTTGGAGTTCCTTTCAGGTACCTGTAACATAACAGCGTCCCCAACGTTCAGTGCGATAGGTTTAGCATGTTTATGCTGTTTGATGATCATTTCGGCGCGTGACGCAGCTAGCTGTGATCGTACTTGGTTATGAATTTCTGTAAAGACATGAATTTGTTTTGCCGCAAAATCATCCGTATTATATACCAGGTATGGCGCCTCTGTAAGGATGTCGTAAGGCAGATGTTTATCTGTGCCATAGACAATATAGTAGGGTGTTTTGCCCGTAGAGCTATTAACTGACCCATTAATCGACGCTGCAACCTGCGGTAACCAATCCTCCCATGCGTATTGAAAACCACTAACAATTGGGCGCAGTATTTCTAGGATTTTACGATTGGTTCTTTCAACAAGGCCATTAGCCTGTGGATGATAAGCTGTCACAAAAGTTTGTTTAATTCCATATTGTAAACATATATGCTCTATTAGCTCATTCTTGAACTCTGTTCCATTATCAGAGAGTAGAACTTTAGGCATAGTATATGGACATATGAGATTCATCACTAATGCATAGGCTACTGCTTCGGCCGTATGCTTTTTAGTGGGATAAAGACCACGAACCTGGAAAAATGATCCACACACACTAAGACGTATCCTGATCCCTGATGACTCATTGGGAGTTGTAACACATCAACAGCGACTGTGTCAAACGGACGGTCTGGTGTAGGATATTGTAGAATCGGGGCAGGTGATCCTGTCGATCTTTTTATGTTGAGCACATGCCAAACAATTAGCTATGTGCAATTCTATGTCTTTCTTCATAGTGTTCCAGAAATACTTCTTTCGTAAATCCGCTAAGCATTTATCACGACCTTGGTGACCTGCTTGTGGGACATCGTGGAACAATGTCATTACTGCTTTGCGCAACGTGTCAGGTACGACTATTTGAGACACATTGCCCTCAGGAGATTTTCTCGTCCTATTGAGTATGTTATGTCGTAATTCAAACTGACTTAAGGGAAGAAATAACTTGGGGAGTTTAACATCCTCGCCCGATTCGAGAGCAAAAATAACAGCTGACCAATATGGGTCGCGTCGTTGCTCATCTTCCAGCTGCGAAAGAGTGAATGCTGATACAGGCATTCCTGGTGCTATATTTCTTGACAGAGCGTCGGCGACAACATTCGCCCTCCCAGGTAAATACCTAAATTCGGGGTCAAACTCTTGAATTGTCAGATACCAGCGTGCTAATCTGCCTGATAAGTTTCTGCCATGGAACAGTTCGGTGACTGCCGCATGATCAGTAAAACAGTTATCTTGTAGCCAAAGATAATGTCCTTGAACTTCTTAAGTGCCTACACAACGGCTAACGTTTCTAAATGCGTCGCCGGATAACGTGTTTCAGCATCGATTAGTTTGCGACTTGCAAATGCTACCACTCTAAACTTCCCACGCGTGTCCTCTTGCATGAGCACTGCTCCGACTCCAATTCCGGGAGCGTCAGTACAGAGAGTGAAAGGTTGAGTGTAGTCTGGGAATGCTAGAACCGGGGCATTGGTTAGCGCTGTCTTCAATGCAGTAATACTTTCCTCGTGTTCAGCATCCTATATAAACACTGCATCTTTTTTTTGAGCAACCTCGTTCGGGGCGATGCTAATGTTGCATAGTCCTTGATAAAGGAACGATTATAACCAGATAATCCGAGAAGGCTACGCACATGATCATTTGAGGTAGGACGCGGGAACTGAGATACAGCTTTGACTTTATCATTAACTGTGTGTATGCCCTCACCGTCGACTACATGACCAAGGCAATGGATTCTGGATT
>NW_024742715.1:0-10333 GCF_018991925.1 Homarus americanus
GGCTGATTATGCTACAATGGTGGATCTCCAGAGTTTGTCACAGCCTAAACAACTCATCCAACTGCGTATGTGCCTGTCCTTGGAAGTTCAGCGTGTCTTAGAACATACGTTGCAGGTACCCCCAACCTCTTCGCTGTCTGTAGAGGAGGTACTGGACGTTCTACAACGGCACATCAAAGGACAGCAGAATGAAGCTCTGCGCAGGAGGGAATTGTTTAGCTGCAGACAGATGGAGGGCGAGTCTTTTGACGCTTTTTATGTACGTCTTAAGAGAGCCTCGGAAGAGGTAGATATATGTTTAGGCCACCAACAGCAGTGCGAGGAGACCCAGTTGAAGCAGGTGATCCTGATGGGTGTTAAGGACGAGGAACTTGTCCAACGCCTCACCTCCCTCGACTCTTCCTCTTCTCTTCAGGATGTGTTGACGATATGTCGCTCCTATGAGGCTGCCAGGTGTGCCACCTCTGCCATCCGAGCTCCCCCTACAGCTGTACGCGCTGTTTCCCGGTACAAGAAGGACAAGAAGTCTGCTCCTACGCCTTCGCCCACCACGTCCACGCCCGGTTCAATTTGCAACAACTGTGGTAAGCAGCACGGAACACAGGTATGTCCAGCTGCTCAGTCTACCTGCAACAGTTGTGACCGTAAGGGCCACTGGTCACTCACAGTACGGTGCCCAGCCAAACGCGTCCAGTGCAATGTGTGCGGCCGTCTGGGCCACTATGACAAGTGTTGCCCTCCCAACAAACCCAAGGAACAGCGTCAACGGAAGCTTCAGCGCCCTTCTACCAGAGAGGGCCGCCCACAGTCGCCAAATCAGAGGCACGACGACCCTGGACAAAGCCCGACCCATTTTAGGAGGGTGTACTCCTCGCATCCCAGGACCAAAGTTCCCCAGTACATCAGCGTCATCGTGACCTACGGCGGTGTGTCATCCCGTCTTCAGATGTTGCCCGACACCGGCGCTGATGCTACAGTCATCGGTCCCCAGCATTTGCGATGCTTGGGGCTCTCTCCAAGCGATCTAGGACCGCCTCCCGAGGACCTCCGCTTTATGGCAGATGGTTCACAGATGGCCCCAGCCCTGGGTTCACTTTATGCACATGTCACCTTTGGTAACAGGTCGTGTCAGGCCTGGATTGACGTGCATAATGGTGTCCCGACTCCCTTGCTGTCCTACAGACATTGTCAAGAGTTGGCCATCATCTCCCAGGACTTCCCAACACCGATTCTCGAGGTAAATTACGCCAACAGGGTGCACGAAGGGAGCAGCAACTACCCTGCTGCCGCCCTACCCCTACCTCTGGCCAGTGACACCTCTCCTTCGGTAGTTGTCCCTCCTGCATCACGTCCCCACGCCTTGGCTCGCCTTCACGACAGTCACCGTGGAGCTGAGGCCACCAAACGACGTGCACGACAGACTGTGTTCCGGCCTGGCATCGACCCCGACATCTCCAATGCTGTCCAGGTGTGTAAGCCCCGCCACGTATTACAACCCAGCCAGCAGCAGGTACCCCTCATGAGTGACGACAACCCCACCCGCCCCTTTGAGTCTGTGTCGGCCGACTTTTTCTGTGTGTCAGGAAAGTCCTTCCTGGTTATCGTCGACCGTCTCTCTGGTTGGCCGGTTGTCATCAAGGGCGGTAATGACACGACGTCTGCCGCCACCATCAGCATGTTCCGCCACTACTTCCGTGACGTGGGCGTTCCTGTACGCCTGCGAACCGACGGAGGGCCTCAGTTCACAAGCCGGGACTTTGCTGTGTTCCTCGACCGATGGGGAGTCCGGCATGTGTTGTCATCGCCCCATTACCCGCAGTCCAACGGCCACGCTGAGGCTGCTGTCAAATCCCTGAAGCACCTCATCCTTAAGGTGGCCTTCTGAACATTGACTCACCAGGCCTTCGACCGGGGAGTCTTCTTGAACTCCACCAACACACCTAACTACACCCGGACGCTCCCCTGCGGGTTTGTATGGACGCACTTCGTTCCGCCTTCCTGCTCTCACCCTCAATCCTTCTCCAGGAGTGGCAGGCCAAGACAGAAGATTGTGATCGCCGAGCCGCCGAACGTGTTCAGGACGTCGTCGCCCGCTACAACGACCACGCCCGTTCTCTCCCCAGGTTGAGTGTCGGCACCCAAGTCCGTGTTCAGGACCCGACCTCCCTACGTTGGGACAAAGTAGGCGTAGTCATGGGTCTCGGTAGGTCACGGGACTACCAGGTGCGGTTACCCAGTGGTCGTGTGTGGAGGAGGAACCGCCGTTTTCTCCGCCCCGTAACAATGCCTTCTGCTGGCCCCGCCACGGTGGTGATCGCCATTGATGATGGGCCCTCGACGCTCCAGAACGGATCCAGAAAAAGGTCCGCTCAAGACTTGCTATGAGCGTATAGGGAGGTGTATGTATATTATGTATGCTGGTTATGTATTATGTATGTATATTATGTATGTGCTCCATTTATATTTATTCAGCCTAGCTAGCAGCGATATTGGCAATGTTATTACCATATCACATAGTGTAATGTGCCTGGCGACGTATGGAAGCTGCTAATGTATCACTTGCGTCGTGGGTATGGTAGTTGTTGGGACCTTGGCTATAAGAACTTGAGTATCACCTCTGTGTGCATACTCTCTTATCCAATGTAAACCAGACCTAAAACTATACAGGTGTTTGTGTTCTCTCCTGTATATAGAACTTATTACCCCAGGAATACCTAACACTACACTCTGCTATATTTCACACAAAGCCTGTTCAACGAGATTATGGCGCAGTGAACCTCTAATAGGGACCACCTGTGCCGTGTAGGTGATCAGAGCAACGTTTTACCAATTCCGGCTTGGAAATACGAGGATCCATATATATTTCATAAGCCCAATGAAGCACGCGGACTTCTACATATAATCAACACCTCACCCCACCAGAATTTGAACCCACGATCTTATAAATGTGACCGGGGAACGCTACCTCTGAGCCACCAGTTCAATATAAGCAGTCCTAGACTCTGCTATATTTCACACAAAGCCTGTTCAACGAGCTTATGGCGCCGTGAACCTCTAATGAGGACCACCCGTGCCTCTTAGGTGATCAGAGCAACGTTTTACCAAATGCGGCTTCAAAACACGAGGATCCATATGTATTTCATTAGCCCAATAAAGCACGCGGACTTCTACATATAATCAACACCTCACCCCACCAGGATTTGAACCCACGATCTTATAATTGTGACCGGGGAATGCTACCTCTGGGCCACTAAGACAACAAAAGCAGTCCTAGACTCTGCTATATTTCCTAAGCCTGATCTAGCACGAGCTTTTGGGCGCCCGTGAACCTCTAATAGGATACCATTGCAGCAGGTGATCAAACGACGTTTTTACCGTCGGCTTGAAACCTGAGGATCCATATTTCATTATTGGCCCAATAAAAAGCACGTGGACTTCAACATATAATCGACACCTCACCCCACCAGGATTTGAACCCACGGTCTTATAATTGTGACCGGGGAACGGTAGCTCTGGGCCACCAGAACAATAAAAGCAGTCCTACACTCTACTATATTTCACACAAAGCCTGTTCAACGAGCTTATGGCGCCGTGAACCTCTAATAGGGACCACCCGTGCTGCTTAGGTGATCAGAGCAACGTTTTACCAAATGCGGCTTCGAAAAACGAGGATCCAAATATATTTCATTAGCCCAATAAAGCTACGCGGACTTCAACATATAATCAGCACACTCACCCCACCAGGATTTGAACCCAGGTCATATAATTGTGACGAGAGCGGTACCTCTGGGCCACCAGGACAATAAACAGTCCACTCTACTATATTTCACAAATCCTGTTCCCAACGAGCTTATGGCGCCGTGAACCTCTAATAAGGGACCACCGTGCCGCTTAGGTGATCAGAGCAACGTTTTACCAAATCCGGGTTCGAAACACGAGGATCCATATATATTTCATTAGCCCAATAAAGCACGCGGACTTCTACATATAATCAACACCTCACCCCACCAGGATTTGAACCCACGATCTTATAAATGTGACCGGGGAACGATACCTCTGGGCCACCAGTTCAATAAAAGCAGTCCTAGACTCTGCTATGTTTCACTCAAAGCCTGTTCAACTAGCTTTTGGCATCGTGAACCTCTAATGGGGACCACCCGTGCCGCTTGGGTGATCATAGCAACGTTTTACCAAATGCGGCTTCGAAACACGAGGATCCATATATATATCATTAGCCCAATATAGTACGCAGACCTCATCATATAATCAACACCTCACCCCACGAGGATTCGAACCCACGATCTTCTAATTGTGACCGGGGAACGCTACCTCTGGGCCACCAGGACAATAAAAGCAGTCCTACACTCTGCTATATTTCACACAAATCCTGTTCAACGACCTTATGGCGCCGTCAACCTCTAATGGGGACCACCAGTGCCGCTTAGGTGATCAGAGCAACGTTTTACCAAATGCGGCTTCGAAACAGGAGGATCCAAATATATTTCATTAGCCCAATAAAGCACTCGGACTTCTACATATAATCAACACCTCACCCCACCAGGATTCAAACCCACGATCTTATAATTGTGACCGGGGAACGCTACCTCTGGGCCACTAGGACAATAAAAGCAGATCCTATACTCTGCTATATTTCACACAAAGCCTGTTCAATGACCTTATGGCGCCATGAACCTCTAATGGGGACCACCCGTGCTGCTTAGGTGATCAGAGCAACGTTTTACCAAATCCGGCTTGAAAACACGAGGATCCATATATATTTCATTAGCCCATTAAAGCACTCGGACTTCTACATATAATCAACACCTCACCCCACCAGGATTTGAACCCACGATCTTATAATTGTGACCGGGGAATGCTACCTCTGGGCCACTAAGACATTAAAAGCAGTCCTAGACTCTGCTATATTTCACACAAAGCCTGTTCAACGAGCTTTTGGCGCCGTGAACCTCTAATGGGGACCACCCGTGCCGCTTAGGTGATCAGAGCAACGTTTTCCCAAATGCGGCTTCGAAACACGAGGATCCATATATATTTCATTAGCCCAATAAAGCACGTGGACTTCTACATATAATCAACACCTCACCCCACCAGGATTTGAACCCACGATCTTAAAATTGTGACCGGGGGACGCTACCTCTGGGCCACCAGAACAATAAAAGCAGTCCTACACTCTGCTATATTTCACACAAAGCCTGTTCAATGAGATTATGGCGCCGTGAACCTCTAATGGGGACCACCCGTGCCGCTTAGGTGATTAGAGCAACGTTTTACCAAATGCGGCTTCGAAACACGAGGATCCATTTATATTTCATTAGCCCAGTAAAGCAGGCGGACTTCTACATATAATCAACACCTCACCCCACCAGGATTTGAACCCCAAATCTTATAATTGTGGCCGGGGGACGCTACCTCTGGGCCACCAGGACAATAAAAGCAGTCCTAGACTCTGCTATATTTCACACAAAGCCTGTTCAACGAGCTTATGGCGCCGTGAACCTCTAATGGGGACCACCCGTGCCGCTTAGGTGATCAGACCAACGTTTTACCAAATGCGGTTTCGAAACAAGAAGGATCCATATATATTTCATTAGCCCAATAAAGCACGCGGACTTCTACATATAATCAACACCTCACCCCTCCAGGATTTGAACCCACGATCTTTTAATTGTGACCGGGGAACGCTACCTCTGGGCCACCAGGACAATAAAAGCAGTCCTAGACTCTGCTATATTTCACACAAAGCCTGTTCAACGAGCTTATGGCGCCTTGGGACCACTATAGGGGACCACCCATGCCGCTTAGGTGATCACAGCAACGTTTTACCAAATGCGGCTTCGAAACACGAGGATCCAAATATAATTTATTAGCCCAATAAAGCACGCGGACTTCTTCATATAATCAACACCTCACCACACCAGGATTCCAACCCACGATCTTCTAATTGTGACCGGGGAACGCTACCTCTGGGCCACCAGGACAATAAAAGCAGTCCTAGACTCTGCTATATTTCACACAAAGCCTGTTCAACGAGCTTATGGCGCCGTGGGACCACTATAGGGGACCACCCATGCCACTTAGGTGGAGAGAGGAACGTTTTACTAAATCTGGCTTGGAAACTCGAGGATCCATATATATTTCATTAGCCCAATAAAGCACGCGGACTTCTACATATAATCGATACCTCACCCCACCAGGATTTGAACCCACGATCTTATAATTGTTACCGGGGAACGGTACCTCTGGGCCACCAGGACAATAAAAGCAGTCCTACACTCTGCTATATTTCACACAAATCCTGTTCAACGAGCTTATGGTGCCGTGAACCTCTAATAGGGACCACCCGTGCTGCTTAGGTGATCAGAGCAACGTTTTACCAAATCCGGCTTGGAAACACGAGCATCCATATATATTTCATTAGCCCAATAAAGCACTCGGACTTCTACATATAATCAACACCTCACCCCACCAGGATTTGAACGCACGATCTTATAATTGTGTCCGGGGAATGCTACCTCTGGGCCACTAGGACAATAAAAGCAGTCCTAGACTCTGCTATATTTCACACAAAGCCTGTTCAACGAGCTTTTGGCGCCGTGAACCTCTAATGGGGACCACCCGTGCCGCTTAGGTGATCAGAGCAACGTTTTACCAAATGCGGCTTCGAAACACGAGGATCCATATATATTTCATTAGCCCAATAAAGCACGTGGAATTCTTTATATAATCAACACCTCACCCCACCAGGATTCGAACCCACGATCTTATAATTGTGACTGGGGAACGCTACCTCTGAGCCACCAGGACACTATAAGCAATCCTAGACTCTGTTATATTTCACACAAAGCCTGTTCAACGAGCTTATGGCGCCGTGTGACCACTATAGGGGACCACCCGTGCCGCTTAGGTGGAGAGAGCAACGTTTTACCAAATCTGGCTTGGAAACTCGAGGATCCATATATATTTCATAAGCCCAATAAAGCACGCGGACTTCTACATATAATAAACACCTCACCCCACCAGGATTTGAACCCACGATCTTATAATTGTGACCGGGGAACGCTACCTCTGGGCCACCAGGACAATAAAGGCAGTCCTACACTCTGCTATATTTCACACAAAGCCTGTTCAATGACCTTATGGCGCTATGAACCTGTAATGGGGACCACCCGTGCCCCTTATGTGATCAGAGCAATGTTTTACCATATCCGGCTTGGAAACACGAGCATCCATATATATTTCATTAGCCCATTAAAGCACTCGGACTTCTACATATAATCAACACCTCACCCCACCAGGATTTGAACCCACGATCTTATAATTGTGACCGGGGAATGCTACCTCTGGGCCACTAAGACATTAAAAGCAGTCCTAGACTCTGCTATATTTCACACAAAGCCTGTTCAACGAGCTTTTGGCGCCGTGAACCTCTAATGGGGACCACCCGTGCCGCTTAGGTGATCAGAGCAACGTTTTCCCAAATGCGGCTTCGAAACACGAGGATGCATATATATTTCATTAGCCCAATAAAGCACGTGGACTTCTACATATAATCAACACCTCACCCCACCAGGATTTGAACCCACGATCTTAAAATTGTGACCGGGGGACGCTACCTCTGGGCCACCAGGACAATAAAAGCAGTCCTACACTCTGCTATATTTCACACAAATCCTGTTCAACGAGCTTATGGTGCCGTGAACCTCTAATAGGGACCACCCGTTAAACAGGTGATCAGAACGCGTTTTTACCCGTCGACACTACAGGATCCATATATATTTCATTAGCCAGTAAAGCAGGCGGGACTTCTACATATAATCAACCTCCACCCTGGGATTTGAACCCCAAATCTTATAATTGTGGCCGGGGGACGCTACCTCTGGGCCACCAGGACAATAAAATCAGTCCTAGACTCTGCTATATTTCACACAAAGCCTGTTCAACGAGCTTATGGCGCCGTGAACCTCTAATGGGGACCACCCGTGCCGCTTAGGTGATCAGACCAACGTTTTACCAAATGCGGCGTCGAAACAAGAAGGATCCATATATATTTCATTAGCCCAATAAAGCACGCGGACTTCTACATATAATCAACACCTCACCCCTCCAGGATTTGAACCCACGATCTTATAATTGTGACCGGGGAACGCTACCTCTGGGCCACCAGGACAATAAAAGCAGTCCTAGACTCTGCTATATTTCACACAAAGCCTGTTCAACGAGCTCATGGCGCCGTGAACCTCTAATGGGGACCACCCATGCCGCTTAGGTGATCAGAGCAACGTTTTACCAAATGCGGCTTCGAAACACGAGGATCCATATATATTTCATTAGCCCAATAAAGCACGCGGACTTCTTCATATAATCAACACCTCACCACACCAGGATTCCAACCCACGATATTCTAATTGTGACCGGGGAACGCTACCTCTGGGCCACCAGGACAATAAAAGCAGTCCTAGACTCTGCTATATTTCACACAAAGCCTGTTCAACGAGCTTATGGCGCCGTGGGACCACTATAGGGGACCACCCATGCCGCTTAGGTGGAGAGAGCAACGTTTTACCAAATCTGGCTTCGAAACTCGAGGATCCATATATATATCATTAGCCCAATAAAGCACGCGGACTTCTACATATAATCGACACCTCACCCCACCAGGATTTTAACCCACGATCTTATAATTGTGACCGGGGAACGGTACCTCTGGGCCACCAGGACAATAAAAGCAGTCCTACACTCTGCTATATTTCACACAAATCCTGTTCAACGAGCTTATGGTGCCGTGAACCTCTAATAGGGACCACCCGTGCTGCTTAGGTGATCAGAGCAACGTTTTACCAAATGCGGCTTCGATAAACGAGGATCCAAATATATTTCATTAGCCCAATAAAGCACTCGGACTTCTACATATAATCAACACCTCACCCCACCAGGATTTGAACCATCTATCATATAAATGTGACCGGGGAACGCTACCTCTGGGCCACCAGTTCAATAAAAGCAGTCCTAGACTCTGCTATGTTTCACTCAAAGCCTGTTCAACTAGCTTTTGGCGTCGTGAACCTCTAATGGGGACCACCCGTGCCGCTTGGGTGATCATAGCAACGTTTTACCAAATGCGGCTTCGAAACACGAGGATCCATATATATTTCATTAGCCCAATATAGTACGCAGACCTCTTCATATAATCAACACCTCACCCCACGAGGATTCGAACCCACGATCTTCTAATTGTGACCGTGGAACGCTACCTCTGGGCCACCAGGACAATAAAAGCAGTCCTAGACTCTGCTATATTTCTCACAAAGCCTGTTCAACGAGCTTATGGCGCCGTGAACCTTTAATGGGTACCACTCGTGCCGCTTAGGTGATCAGAGCAACGTTTTACCAAATCCGGGTTCATAACACGAGGATCCAAATATATTTCATTAGCCCAATAAAGCACGCGGACTTCTACATATAACCAACACCTCACCCCACCAGGATTTGAACCCACGATCTTATAAATGTGACCGGGGAACGATACCTCTGGGCCACCAGTTCAATAAAAGCAGTCCTAGACTCTGCTATGTTTCACTCAAAGCCTGTTCAACTAGCTTTTGGCGTCGTGAACCTCTATTGGGGACCACCCGTGCCGCTTGGGTGATCATAGCAACGTTTTACCAAATGCGGCTTCGAAACAAGAGGATCCATATATATTTCATTAGCCCAATAAAGCACGCGGACTTCTTCTTATAATCAACACCTCACCACACCAGGATTCCAACCCACGATCTTCTAATTGTGACCGGGGAACGCTACCTCTGGGCCACCAGGACAATAAAAGCAGTCCTAGACTCTGCTATATTTCACACAAAGCCTGTTCAGCGAGCTTATGGCGCCGTGGGACCACTATAAAGGGACCACCCACATGCACAGGTGGAAGGCAACGTTTTACCAAATCCGGCTTGGAAACACGAGGATCCATATATATTTCATTAGCCCAATAAAGCACTCGGACTTCTACATATAATCAACACCTTACCCCACCAGGATTCAAACCCACAATCTTATAATTGTGACCGGGGTATGCTACCTCTGGGCCACAGGGACAATAAAAAGCAGTCCTAGACTCTACTATATTTCACACAAAGCCTGTTCAACGAGCTTATGGCGCTGTGAACCACTATAGGAGACCACCCGTGCCGCTTAGGTGATCAGAGCAACGTTTTACCAAATGCGGTTTCGAAACACGAGGATCCATATATATTTCATTAGCCCAATAAAGCACGCGGACTTCTACATATAATCAACACCTCACCCCACCAGGATT
>NW_024742716.1:0-12608 GCF_018991925.1 Homarus americanus
TGATATTATATTTATTTATATACTTTCTCTGCTCTATTCTGTAATTATATTTAGTATTTATTTTTCTACTTTCAATCAATCATATTCTGTTCTTCCTTTAATAGTCTTTCTTAATTATTTATCTTATCTTCTTTCTTCCTACTTAGAGAGAGGTAAAGGAGGAGTGAGGTGTGTGCTGGGCCTCCCGACTTTGTGTAAACAAAGGAAGTTGGCAGCGGTACGAAGCACCACTCATACAAATTTCAATTAAAGAAAATTAACAAAATATTTTTTGAGGTATATTGCATTCAAATGCATTTCCGATGTGATACATGATCTAAGTTCCCAAAAGAACGCACGCTACGCTGAAAGTAGCGTTGCCCTAGTGAACGCAGGGCCAGTTTGCTCACTTCAGACAACACGGGAGTGGACTAAGTACCCAAGATCCCAGACCCTAGAGCACTTAAATTGTTTTGTGCGTATGACTTAAGTACGCTAGCAGAGAGTTGTTCAGTACGCTAGCAGAGAGTTGTTAAGTGCGCCAGCAGAGATTTAAGTGACTTAAATATGCTCGTGCATCCAGGCCCTGGTCTTTGCCGACAGAATCATGAAGAAAACATCAAATTTGTTTGACACCATTCATAGAACAAACATCGAGACTGAAGAAAATCAGAAATAAACCACAAAAGACAACCAAAAAGGTGGTGAAATTAATGAACATAAAGAAGGAGTTAATTGAAATAGCCCGCGGCTGAGGCCTCACTACCAACGACCTCCTGAAATACGATATTGTGCCCTCTCCTCTCCTGTTTGACAAAGTTAGACTCAACACAAACCCTGTGAAGAGTCAACTCATCATTGAGCTGGAAGCTCATCACATTCCTGAAGAATATTCCTATCATCACCAGCCTGAATCAAACTTGTCACAGACATAGCCGGAACAGTCCGTAGAGCGACATTCCTGGGTTGTCAAAACTTCTCTAATGTTCTTTATAATTTCTCAAAAAATGACTTATGTCTTCGACATTTATAGTGTCAACCCATCTGTGAAAGACAGTAAGAGAATGAGAGTTGACGTTAGTCCCATCAATCTTAAAGGGTAAGAACACATACAAAAAACAAAAACAGGTTTACCCGCTTGCCGGTTTCCAGCGCCGAACATGCGTCGGGAGTCAACGCTGGTAGGCGGACACAGTATATCTGCGAGTTGTGGTGCAGCTGTCGTACAGATGTCTAGCATGTTATCTGACGAAGTTTTTCTTTTGTTCGATAGTGCTTATGCAAAAATAAGGAGGAAAGTAACTGGAACACATGAAATCAACCGCAGCAGAGAAAATTACGGTGAATAATCACCATCTTTTTAGCGAGCTAAAAAGGGGACAAAGTAGGTTTTTTCCCAATACATGAGAACGACTTGGGAAACTTTCGACTACATTTTGAAGAAGGTTGAACATCGTTTGACGAAAACAAGGTGTAACTGGCCCACTAGTACCGCCTCAACATTATTCGGCACCCTTACGGCGTGATACAATGACACGAGTGCTGAATAATTTTTTAGAGGGTGTACATCAATGGCCGAACTAAACAACCTTGGTAAGTGACTTACTCTATTCTGGCTGAAATGCTACTCTCATGCTTTTGCCATAAAATGTGTCAGAGACTAGTATGCCCGACTTAAACTAGCCCTATACAAACACCAGGGGCCGCATACTCAAAAACATTTACGGGACTGCATGTTTGTTTACCCAGTAACTGGAGATAGTCCCCGATCGGTATACTCAAAAATATTTGTCGGGACCCCCTTAGCTGCTGTAACATGCTCAACACGGATATAGTAAGTACGCTATTTCCCGATTACATAACAAAAAATAATAGTGTTGTAATAAAGCTTGTTAGCCTTGTTGTATCATAGAATAATGAAGAAAATGTTTGGTTCAGCCCATCCCGAGGAAGGGTGACCATTCTTACCCTTAACTATCGCCCCATTGCCCCTAACTTCATCCCTCTCTAAGATTTTCGAAACTATCTTAACTCCCATTTTATCCGTCACCTTGAACGCCTTTCTCTTTTGTCGGATCACCAGTATGGCTTTCGCCAGGCGAGATCTACTGGTGATCTGCTTTCCTACTGCACCCGTCTTTGGTCATCCTCTCTCAGGGATTATGGGGAAACTTTCGTCGTGGCCCTCAACATCTCCAAAGCATATGGTTTCTCTCCCCCACTTTGTTTTTTAATCTCCAGCTCCCTTGAGAACCGATCCATAGCAGTTGTTGTCGAGGGATCGATCTCTCGCTCTTTCTCTACCAATAGTGGGTCACAGGGTTCTGTTCTTTCACCTACTCTCTTCCTTCTTTTTATCAATGATCTATTTCACACTATAACTAATTCTATCCATTCTTACGCTGATGATTTACTCTTCACTCTTCTTCACATTTTCCCCTTCCTCCTAACTCTCAAACTAGATCTGTTTCTAGAGTTGATATCAATGCGAATCTGTGCAGCATCACCGAATGGAGAGGTAGAAACTTGGTAAAATTCATTAGTAATAAAACTCAGTATTACCAATTACACTTTCCAAATTAGATGATCTCCAACCAATCACATTTCAGGACGCTTTCATTCCGCTAAATTCTAAAATAGATATGCTAGGCCTCACCATTTCCTCTAATATGTCATGGAAGCCACACATCCTCAACATTGCTAAAGCTGCCTCCTGAAAGTTGGGAATGCTGTACAGATGCCGCAGCTATTTCACTCCTGAGCAGTTGCTTCAAGTATGTAAGGGATTCATTCGTCCTAACTTGGAGTACTGTTCTCATATCTGGGGTGGCTCTTCTTCTGTCCAACTATTAGATAGGGTGGAATCAAAGGCATTTCGTCTTATTAACTCTCCTCCTTTAGTCGACAATCTCTCTTCCCTTTCTCTTCGCCGCAATGTTGCTTCACTCTCTCTTTTACAGGTACTTTAACGGGCTTTGTTCGGTGGATTTGGCATCCTGTGTACCGCGGGCAAAGCCGTAGACTCGTAACACACGTCTTGCCCGCGGTGCCCACCATTTCTCGGTGGATGTCGGTCACACTAGAATACCCCGTTATAGTACATCCTTCTTTCCTCACACAGCCAAACTGTGGAATGCTCTGCCTTCTGTGTCGCCACACTCGTACAATCTGCCTCACTTTAAAAAAGTGGTTTTCCGGCATCTTCGTGGTGTAGATTAATATAACCTTTTCCTTTTCTAATTTTGATAGCTTTTTATTCTTATTTTTTCGCCCCCTAGGCCCCGATGTAGGTCGATGACCTGTGCCCGGGTGAGCTATTCCCCGTAAAAAAAAAAAAAAAAAAAACGATATTACATTTTTTTACGAGAAGATGAGGCTTGAGTGCGTTTATATTTCTCGCGGAATGGAAGAGACGCATCTTTTGTCTTACAACTTTTCAAGTAATTTGTACCAAAATAGAAGGTTTGTATTGTCCACATTTATGGTACAAATATTTTTCATGACTGAGTAAAGTTGCAGATAAACATGTCCATCAGTATTGAAAGCCAAATACGAGGTCAAGTGAACATTTGTGTCTTGACTCCGCCTTCTTGGTATGGCTAGGACCAAGTTATAACAAGCTATTCTGCCAAGTGTCCAAGAAGTGCCCATGACTCAGAGTTAAATAATACCAGACCCAATTTAAGTTCATCAAACCTAATAAAAAGGGGAGTAAAAATTAACAGTGGTATAGCATTTTTTTTCGTATAAAAGAATCATGTTCATAGGTTTTTTATCTGATACATTCAGTAGTAATTTGTTTTGCTACAAAATTAGTGAAATGTAATTTAAACCTCACAAAACCTAACCTAACCTAACCTAAGAAAGCTGCAACGCACATGATAAACAATTAAGTTCTCTAGAAAATTGTCAATTTCTTTAAAAAAAAGTTTGTAGAGATAAACTTTTTATAATCATTTCTCCAATATATCTATAAATCTGTTGATATATAAACGTAACTTAGGATGCCACTATTATGTATTTTAACCTTTGATTATCTCTGCAAATGGATGATAAAAAAAGAAAAGTTAGGTAAGGTAAATGTAGGTTAGGCATGTTAAGGTTAGGTTAGGTAAGGTAAATTTAGGCTAGGCATGTTAAGGTTAGGTTAGGTAAGGTTAGGTGGAGTTCCTGTATGGCACCATGACTGTCCTAGAGCTCCTACGCCTCTTCAGCGCCCAGACCCGCCACCCAGGCAGGTCTCAAGAATCACTACTGCTGCTAGGGGAGTACTCCCTACGGCCAATCCCTGGGCCACCCTCCCCACTAAAGCTACAGGATCATCACTAGCAGTCATCGAAAGATCAGCATGGGGCAACACAGACGTACCGACACAACAGGTAGCTGCCAACAGACCCAGTGAACACGCACAAAGTGAAGAGATCAATGATTTGAAAAATTAAATTAAAGAACTCAAAGCTCAATTTACAGCTCAAACTGATATGTTAAAGAGCCTCTGTGATACACTACTGAAACAGAACACCACCAACACAGTGCAGCAGCTATGGAAAGATTACAGTCAAACTGAAGACATTCAGATCCAAGCACAGTGTGTGTGAAATGGCACAACACTTCATCTCTAGTGGCAAGATAATCGACATATTAAGATTGTATCCACTTTTTTGCACTTAGTAACTATATCAGTTCTCATGTACAGAACCAAATACACAATGTGCTTGAATACCTCTCACGCCAGACATACTGCCTCACACGCCTGTCTCTTGCGTAAAAATAAATTCCACTTAAGAACCTCACCAGCAACCAGTTCGCCATGGTGGTCCTACCAGGTGTCAACAAACACCCACCAACAGTTCTTACTAGATCGTGGGAACTGAAGCTCCTCACCACGACAAGGCAGTTACCAGGGGGGATACCAACCCTCAGTTCTCTGTGTTAAAAACTGCGGTGGTGTATAGGAGACCCTCTTTTAGGTCTGAGTCTGCCACCAATTCAGACGTGCTTTTAGCGAAGGAGTTATCCACCTTTGGCAGTGGAGGTCCATCCCCCTAAAATATTACGTCTCGAACACTTCTGAGGTACATGCTGATGTTCATGCCACATTTCAGCCAAAGATAGTGAACGTCTATGAGCTAAATCTTAATAGTAACAGTATTGTGACCAAGTGCCAGGTTGTTGATTTTGACTGACTTTCTACCTCATTTGCACACAATTGCAGGGTCTCAATTGTTTCTCTTACTTTGACAACACAACAAATTTATCGTTTCTCACTCCTGGTCTGTGCGGGGAGATATGATAGAAGCATGTAAGTGGGTGAAAGGAATGTAAAAGAGATATAGATAAAGTTCTTATAATATCCGAGCAGGATAGGACTCGTAGCAACGGATTTAAGTTGGATAAATTTAGGAGGGAGATAGGAAGGAACTGGTTCACAAATAGGGTGGTAGACGAGTGGAACAAGCTTAGCAACTTTGTAGCAAGTGCTGGAATGCTGGAAATTTTTAAAAGGCTATATAGATTCATGGATGATACTGTGGTAGTAACTCTCGACAGGAGCTGCCAAGCACAGGCTAACCGGCCTATTGCAGACTCCTTATTTTCTTATAACATCATCTCAGAGACGAAGGCTGAAAAGTACTTAAAATCAATTAAATTCAATTGTTTCGCTATTATCCATTTTCGCCATGTATTTATGGGGTTCAAAATGCTCAGAATCACTAGCGTAGCTAAGGGGGGGCGGTCCGCCCCGGGCGGCACTTTTGGGGGGCGGCACTTTTGGGTCTGCTCATCACCCATATCTGCAGCTACTGGAGACGTTAATCCATCCCTTTGTATCGGCGGCAAGTTAATCCTTGTCGTGTCTGACCTAACACCTGACCCACATCATCACGGCCACGTCATGAGCTACACCCTTGCTATGAGGCCCCCCGCCACACACACAACCTGTAACCTGTTGAGGATTAAGGAAACAACTTCAAACAAGTACGCCAGTGAGCTCATGTGGTGTGGGTCAGGTGTTAGGTCAGACACGACGAGGATTAACTTGCCGCCCATACAAAGGGAAGGATTAACGTCTCCAGTAGCTGCAAAACCATGCAGTCTCGGGTCATATAAGTTCATGTACAGCCGACCAATCCACCAGTTACAAGCAATTCACTTCAGTTCTGCACAAGTCTCCATCGTGACAAGACGAGGGGAGGCTAGACGACTTTTAAGTTCTCTTGTGTTTTCGATCCAGTTATTTACTTCGTTGGAAGACATAATACTATAAGGTAAGAAATATTAAAGTATTGGTTAAAAAATATTGATGTGACTTTTGCTGCGGTACTGAGATTAAATATTAAGATTTTGTTTCACAGCATTGCGATTTTATACTAAGACACTATCCTCACTGGGGTACAGACAAAAGCCTCCCCGACAAAAGCCACCCAGACAAAAGCCCCCGAGACGAAAGCCACCCAGACAAAAGCCCCCTACTTTGATCGGGGTGGCTTATGTTACGGACATAATTAAATAGTTGAGGGTAAAATATACTGTTCTTCTCTGTGGTTAATTATTGGTTAGGTTAGGGTTGGGTTAGGTTAAGTTAGGTTAGGTTGGGTTGGGTTAGGTTAGGTTAGGTTAGGGTTAGGGTTGTCAGACAAAAGCCACCCCGATCAAAGTAGGGGGCTTTTGTCTGGGTGGCTTTCGTCTAGGGGGCTTTTGTCTGGGTGGCTTTCGTCGGGGGGGCTTATGTCAGACATCCATTTTCACTGTACTCTGAGTCTGTAATTTTAGATTAAGTTGCTACTTTTTACATTTCCATTGTATTACATTGATACTAGTGTCATTGTACCGTGATTTTAGATCAAGCTGTTTGCTACTTCCTATCTGTCTCCTACTATTCAGAACGAGTTTATAGAAATTTTGGGAGAAAACGTAAGAAGCAAAGTCATCAAGCAAGTAAAAGAAGCAAAGTACTTTTCCATGATATTCGACAGCACTCCTGATATTTCACATAAGGATCAAACGAGCCAAGTTTTACGCTATGTTATGATCGATGGAGATAAAGTGAAGGTTGTGGAATCATTTGTCGATTTCATTGAAACAAAAGGTAAAACCGCCGAGAATATTTCAATGATGATTTTGGAAAAATTAGAGAAAGACGGAATTGATATTCAAAATTGTAGAGGGCAAGCATATGATAATGCTGCGGTGATGGCTGGTGTTCATACTGGTGTTCAGAAACGTATCAAGGAAATTAATAAAAAAGCAGAATTTGTCGCTTGTACAAATCACTCGCTGAATTTGGCGGGTGTTCATGCAGCTTCTGTTGCTGTGAATTCTGTTACCTTTTTTGGATGTGTGGAACGTTTGTTTGTATTTTTTCTTCATCAACCCATCGCTGGGATGTTCTAACTTCAGTCACTGGTCAAAGTGTCAAGCGCATAATAGAAACTCGGTGGAGTGCGAGGGGAGAAGCTGTAAGTGTTGTAAAGAAACATTTCTCAAAAATCTTAAGTGCCCTAGATAAGTTAACTGGTGAAGAAGAAAATACAGCTACCAGGGCAGATGCTGGTGTTCTACTTGGTGCGTTGCAATCATTTTCCTTTTTGTGCTTTCTTGGCCTGTGGGGACCCGTCCTTCTAGAAATTAACGACACACAGACTTACCTCCAAACCAAGGGCTTGAACATACAACAATGTGATATAAAACTCAGGGCATTAGAAGCATTTCTAGTTGAAAACAGGGACAAGCTAGTGAGTAATGGAGTTAACTATGCCAAAGAAATTTGCAATGATCTGGGGATAGTCATGGAGCGTCAGCGTCGACCCAAAAAGAAGAAACAAATGTTTGGTGAAGGATCACGAGATGCTGAATTGCCATACGACATTGAATTGAGGAGAGAAATGTTTTCTTCGCTGGACAGAGTGATCCAAGAAATAACTTTGAGATTTCAACAGCTTCATGAACTTGCTGAGAAATATGCCTTCCTTACCCCATTGAATCTTTTGGATGATAAATATGAGTGTCAAATAGATCACGATCACGACGACATTGATAAAGAGGAGTTCCTCGTTGAGAGAAAAAGACTTCAGCATTTTGTTGCTGTTGCTGCTATAACTATTAAAGACAGAATACAGACGTGGAAAGAAGGCCCCTTGAACTTTTGCAGTTTATTCAAAAGTATAACCTTAGGAACTCGGTTCCAAATATAGTAATAATGCTGAGGATTTTCCTCACAATTGCTGTTAGTGTTGCTACCTGTGAGAGGAGTTTTTCGAAACTAAAACTAATCAAGAATTACTTAAGATCTACTATGAGCACCTTGCGGTTGAGAAATCTTGCCATACTGTCTATAGAGCGACAATTGACAGATGAAATAGTTTTTGACAACATCATTGAAGAATTTGCCAACAAAAAAACAAAAAAAGTTACTTAGTAGAAAGTTGTAGTTTTCATTTCAGAAATAAAGATGGTCCTAATTTTTTACACTTTTTTACTTTTTTCCCTATCCTATATGTCGTTTTTGCTTTTTGTTTAACTGTTACTTATAAAGTTTAAGTATGTTTGGGGTGTATTTAAAGCATACTATATTTGAGTATGTGAAAGTACAGTAATATAATAATGGTACACAAACTATTTAATATATATATATATATATATATATATATATATATATATATATATATATATATATATATATATATAAGAGTGAGTCACTGTGCAATATGTATTTTTTGTGGGGGCACGGGGGGGGGGGGCAAACTCAAGGGCGCCCCGGGTGGCACACACTCTAGCTACGCCACTGCTCAGAATAGCGAGATCTAAATGTTTCAGTAGTTTATAACTACCTTAACCCAACCTAACGTTAGTAACTTAAAATACTAAAATTTGCTGAATGACCGAGACGATAATAGAAAAAATCAAGAGGGAGGAGGAACGCGAACTTGGCGGTCCAAGATGGCGGTCCGAGCGGAACACACAGTTTTCACTCTCAACACGAACAAAGGAAAACGAAAAGGCTAAGATTTAACGAGTGTGTTCCAGCCTTAACACCAAGTTGAGGAAATTTTTCCCCATTAAAGATAAAAGATTTTTTATTGTTCCTTTAAACCACAACAACAGCGTCTTACCTGACTCCTCAAGAAGGCGTTGTGCACCCGGTGTCCTGCCACTTTCCTTCACCGTTAAGACACTTAGTAAACACTTCACCATATGTATCCAACTTTTTCCCAGGAGGTCTTCTGTGTGTGATCACAGCGTATAAATTCATCATATAACGCACTGCATTAAATTACCAATACAATTAATAAAGTCACAGAGAGCGGTGAGCGTCCATGCACCGCCCCAAGGTGTCGCGCGGTACTGAGTAGTGTCTCGGTTTAGGGAAAGTAATGTTAAAAATAGTACCACGACTGAACTCCAAGAGTCCAAAACCAATCATTTATTGATGAACGAAGCTACCAAAACTAACCTAACTTTACCCAAATTTCCCAAAGATCATTACGGTATGTTTCGTTACCATACGTTAGCTTCATATCTTCTGCTTTGAGAAAAATTGTGAGATCATCATTCTTGGTTGTGAAATATTTCCAACATTAGTTATCTTTGTTCGAAAGTTCTTTCATCGAATGATTCAATTTGTTTGAAAAAGTTTCGGATGGTCATTGATTCGAAAATCATAGACACTTCAGATCATTAAGGAAAATAAACTTCTTGAATAACAAACTTTCGAAAAAATATTTGTTGTGATAACTGATAAGTAGTGAGGAGACTAGTGAGCAGCCGGCCTTCCGGCCTTCGACACAAGCTTTGAGTGTTATTTATTAACGTTTAAATGGTTTTTATGAAAGTTCTATTTTATTTATTATGTTTTTAACTTGCAATATTTTATTTTAGTCCTTTAAACATTAAATTTAATTCGGCGAAATACAACCTACGCTCTTGCGTCGCCAGGGATGTAATTACCACAATCAATCAGCCTAGTGTCTCTTAAGAGGTGGCCAACCTTACCACACAAACCATTAAGTTCCTCTCTCGGTATTTGAAAGAGAAGTGATTGTCATATGTAGCGAGAGTTTTCAGCATTATTTGTATGTGTTACAAAACACCAATGTAACTTACGGGACTAACTTACCATCTGTTGATACTGTTATAATGAGACTATGATTGGGATACAAATATTACTAAAAATTATGGACAAATTATTATTTTTTCATTGTATAAAAATTTTGCTTCAAGGTTATGATGACCTTTAAATTTGTATAAGATTAAATTATCTGTTCTATTGATGTAGTACAGCGTTCATGTCAAAATGAACTATTTTATTGGTGTAAAATAATTCATGTGTTCTTATAATATTTATAACTTTTTGTAAGCCCCAGAAAGGGATGGTATAGGTGAGGGTGGGAGTAGTATACTGCATAGTCCTTTTGATGTAATAGTTTTATTGTCTCTATAATATTTCAATTTCAATTTCAGTATTTGAACGCACGAGAAGGTCCTTGGTGAGTCATTCATGAACACATTGTACTTTACAAGTTTGTATATAATAAAAGACGTCTGTGGTTATTGTCGGTTTACATAAGCTGGAGGTGACTGTGGCTTAAGCCTGAGTGTACTGGTCAGGTGAGACCTATTTGTAAACGCCACACACCTTGATCCTGGCGAATAATGGCCGTTACACCCTCTGGCCCCCACACACCCTCTGGCTCCCACACACCCTCTGGCTCCCACACATCCTCTAGCTCTTACAAATGATATGGCCTCACACATCCTGTGGCCCTCTCACACTCCATGGCCCTCACATACCCTGTAGTCCTCACATACCCTATAACCCTTACACAAATATGGCACTCACACACCCTGTGGCCCTGACACATGTTGTGACCCTCACACACCCTGTGGCCCTCACACAATCTGTTGCCTTCACACACCCTGTGACCCCTCACACACCCTGTGGCCCACACATGCCCTGTGGCCCTCATATACCCTGAGGCCTTCACACACCCTGTGGCCCTCACACAATTTGTTGCCTTCACACACCCTGTGACCTTCACACGCCCTGCGACCTTCACACACCCTGTGACAATCACACACCCTCTGGCCCTCAATCACCCTGTAAACTTGGCACAACCTGTGGCCCACACATATCCTGTGGCCCTCACACACCCTGTGGGCCTAACATGCCCTCTGGCCCTTAGACGCCCTATGGCCCTTACACACCCTATAGCCCTCACATATCCTCTGGCCCTCACATACCCTGTTGCCTTCACATACCCTGTGGCCCTCTCACAAACCGTGGCCCTCACACACGCTGTGACCTTAGCACACCCTGTGGCCCTCACAAACCCTGTTGCCTTCACATACCCTGTGGCCTTCACACACCCTGTGGCCCTCACATACCCTGTGGCCCTCACGCACCCTGTTGGCTTCTCATACTCTCTGGACCTGGCCCTTAGACACTCTATGGCCCTTACACACCCTGTGTCCCTCACATATCCTCTGGCTCCTCACACACCGTGTGGCCCTCACACACTCTATGGCCCTCACACACCCTGTGGCCTTCACACACCCTGTGGCGTTTACACACCCTATGGCCCTCACACACCCTGTGGTCCTCACACACCCGGTGGCCCTCACACACCCAGATGCCTTCACACACCCTGTGGGCCTCACATAACCCTATGGGCCTCACATAACCCTGTGGACCTCACATAACCCTATGGGCCTCACATAACCCTGTGGGCCTCACATAACCCTATGGGCCTCACATAACCCTGTGGGCCTCACATAACCCTATGGGCCTCACATAACTCTGTGGGCCTCACATAACCCTATGGACCTCACATAACCCTGTGGGCCTCACATTACCCTATGGGCCTCACATAACCCAATGGGCCTCACATAACCCTGTGGGCCTCACATAACCCTATGGGCCTCACATAACCCTGTGGGCCTCACATAACCCTATGGGCCTCACATAACCCTGTGGACCTCACATAACCCTCTGGTCCTCACACACACCCGGTGGTCCTCACGCATCCGGTGTCTCTCACATACCCGGTGGCCCTCTAACACCTGGTGGCCCTCACACAGGATGTGTAAGGGCCACAGGGTGTATGAGTGTTAGTGTGTATGAGGTGCCACACAGAGCGCGTGGGGCTATAGGGTGTGCGAGGGCCACAGGGTGTCTAAGGGCCACAGAGTGTGTGAGGGTCACAGGGTGTGTGAAGGCATCCGGGTGTGATCCACAGGAAAAGGTCCGCTCAAGACTTTGCTATGAGCGTATGGGGGGGGAGCGGGAGGGGGAGGTGTATGTATATTATGTATGTTGTATGTATACCATGTATGTACTCTATATATACACATTACTTTTCTAGTCAGTAGCGTGTGGCAAAGCCCCTGTTTCATGTCACCACACGCTAAAGCCCCGTACACACGATCGAACAGCGCCCGGCGGACTTTGCCCGTTTACCTGGCAAAGCCTGTGTGTCGTCGTACACACAGAGGTGCTGGTTGGCAGCAGTCACACTCTGCTGCTGGTAGCTAGTAGGTGGTCGGCAGTAGCTGCTGCGGTACGATCACCATGGTGTGTCGCAGGACAGTTAAATCGAAGACTATAGCGTTGTGTATAATAATTGCTACAG
>NW_024742717.1:0-11680 GCF_018991925.1 Homarus americanus
TGTGGTGTGGTAGTGGTTGTCGTGTAGTGGTGGTTGTGGTGTAGTGGTGGTTGTGGTGTAGTGGTAGTATTTATGTGGTGGTATTTGTTGCGTGGTGGTTGTGGTGTGGTGGTGGTTATGGTGTGGTGGTGGTTGTGAGGTGGTAGTGGTGTGGTGGTGGTTGTGTGGTGGTTGTAGTGTAGTGGTAGTATTTATGTGGTGGTATTTGTTGTGTGGTGGTTGTGGTGTGGTGTGGTGGTGGTTGTCGTGTAGTGGTAGTATTTATGTGGTGGTATTTGTTGTGTAGTGGTTGTGGTGTGGTGGTGGTTGTGGTGTGGTGGTGGTTGTCGTGTAGTGGTGGTTGTGGTGTAGTGGTAGTATTTATGTGGTGGCATTTGTTGCGTGGTGGTTGTGGTATAGTAGTGGTTATGGTGTGGTGGAGTGGTGGTGTGGGGATGGTTTTGGTATGGTTGTGGTGTGGTGGAGTGGTGGTGTGGGGGTGGTTTTGGTATGGTTGTGGTGTGGTGGAGTGGTGGTGTGGGGGTGGTTTTGGTATGGTTGTGGTGGAGTGGTGGTGTGGGGGTGGTTTTGGTATGGTTGTGGTGTGGTGGAGTGGTGGTGGTTTTGGTATGGTTGTGGTGTGGTGGTGGTTATAGTGTAAAGAGGTCCTGTGTGTGTGTGTGTGTGTGTGTGACTAATAAGCTGCACACTATGTAATACACACACACACACACACACACACACACACACCCTGAACCAGTTACCTTGACACTGCCTTAATCATTATTCTTGTTATCAAACCAATTATGTAGAGATGAAGATTGAATTATTACCGCAATTAGACAACAGTTCTGATCTGGCCGCTGTTTTTTTAGACCCCATAACGACAACAAATAATTGGCGGCGGTCAGACAGCTACTCTTACCTTTGGTAAGCAGTCTTGCTCAGCCCGGATTGATGTTCATGATGGGATCCCGACTCCACTTTTATCATATGGCCATTGTCAAGAGTTGGCCATTATTTCCAAGGAATTCCCCAAACCTATTTTAAAGATCACCCATGTCAACAGGTTGAAGGAACTCCCTATCTCTACTAACACGTCCCCTTCTGATGCAAGAGCTTACCTTCTCAAGGAGTTTGCTGACGTGTTGGTTACGAAGAAATCTTTGGGATCCACACCACTCAAGCCGATGGTGGGTCCACCTATGAAGATTCATCTTAAGGATGGTGCCACACCTTTTGCCATCCACACCCCTCGTTTGATTCCTCACGCCTACAAGGAGCTAGTTAGACAAGAGCTTGACTCCATGGTTGCTCAGGAAATCATCAAGCCGGCCGGAGACGAACCTTCACCTTGGTGCCACCCTCTCGTCCCCGTCGCCAAACCTCGTGGTGGAGTACGGATCACCACCGATGTGTCAAAACGTAACCAGCAAGTTTCCCGTCCAGCCCACCCTTCACCCACACCCTTCGCAGCTGTTCGAAATGTGGACCCGAAGGCGAAGTTTTTTTACAACGATGGACGCCTTATGTGGTTATTAGCAGATCGAGTTGGCCGAAGAAGACCAGCATTTGACTACATTCATCACACCATATGGAAGATATCAGTATTGCAGAGGCCCCATGGGATTTGCCGCTACGGGCGATGCATTCTGTCAACGTGGTGACGCGGCCCTTCAGAGGCCCCATGGGATTTGCCGCTACGGGCGATGCATTCTGTCAACGTGGTGACGCGGCCCTTCAAAGAGTCACGAATTGTGTCAAGGTGGTTGATGATATTTTACTCCATGACGAAGACTACTGTGCCCACCTCTCCCGAATATATGAAGTTCTCACCAGATGTCGAAAGTAAGGGATTACCCTCAACGCTGACAAGTTTGTAGTCGCCGCACCATCAGTGATCTTCTGTGGGTACACTCTCTCAGCAGACCCGGAGAAATTAAGTGGAATCAGAGATTTTCCAACCCCTGCCAACCTGACAGACCTCCGTTCTTTTTTGGGTCTGGTCAATCAGCTGGCTGAATTTTCACCTGACATCTCCGCCGCAGCCCAGCCATTACGCCCCCTGCTGAGCCCCAGGAGGACATTCCTGTGGACCCCAGATCATGAAGAGGCCTTCCAGCGAGACAAGCAAGCCCTCTTAAGTCCACCTGTCCTCGCCTGTTACGACCCAGCCGTACCCACCGTCCTCCAGACTGACACCTCCAGACTCTACGGCGTTGATTACGCCCTTCTGCAGGACCATGGCGGTGGACAACTCCGCTTAATTCAGTTTGGATCCCGGTTCCTGACGGACGCTGAGACCCGATATGCCACGATTGAGCTGGAGATGTTGGCTGTTGTCTGGGCGATGGCGAAGTGCCACTTCTACCTGATAGGACTTCAGCACTTCACCCTCTTCACGGATCATCGCCCTCTTGTACCTATTATCAATCACTACTCTTTGGTTGCAGTAGAGAATCCTCGCCTTCAACGTTTGAAAGAGAAGCTCTCGCCTTATCTCTTCACGGCTGTGTGGCGTGCCGGTAAGCTAATGTGCATCCCGGATGCCCTGTCCCGCGCCCCTGTCAGTCGCCCCACCCCAGAGGACGAGATGTTGTGTTCTACAACTGCCGCATCCCTCAAGTCAGTAGTCTCATTGAAGGCTGTCTTCACATCAGAAGAGTCTACAGCACCGGATGCAGACAAGACCCTTGAAGATCTCCGCACCGCAGCCCGGGCCGACCCTTCCTATATCCGGCTCGTCGACTGTGTGTCCCAGGGATTTCCATCTACCCGATACGACCTTCATGAATCGCTACTCCCGTACTGGAAGATACGAGAGGACCTCTATTGTGACGGAGACCTCGTCTTGTATGGTCCACGAGTAGTCATTCCTGCTGCCCTACGCCGCCGTACCTTGAACCGCCTTCACGACTGCCATCGAGGAATGGAGGCCACCAAGCGACGGGCTAAGCAGACTGTATTTTGGCCCGGAATCGATTCGGACATTGCAAGTACCGTCCGTGCCTGTGAGCCGTGCCAGATTCTGCAACCCAGCCAGCAACAGGAACCTTTAATGTGCGACGATAACCCTTCAAGACCCTTCGAGTCGGTGTCGGCCGACTTCTTTGCAGTGGCAGGGAAGTCCTTCCTCGTCATTGCCGACCGATTGTCTGGATGGCCTGTTGTCGTCCCCTGTGGTAGTGATACAACGGCTACTGCTACCATCCGGAATTTCAGACATTACTTCGGAGAAGTTGGTGTTCCCCTCCGCCTCAGGACTGATGGTGGACCCCAGTTCACCAGCCACGAGTTCCAGGACTTCATGGACCGTTGGGGAGTCAGTCATGTCGTGACCTCGCCCCACTACCCCCAGGCGAATGGACACGCTGAAGCCGCAGTCAAGACTGTTAAACACCTGATCCTTAGGGTGTCACCCTCAGGAAATATCGACTGCGAGGACTTCGATCGAGGTTTGTTAGAGTTACGCAACACTCCGAACTTCACCGGACGCTCCACAGCCCAGGTTCTATGTGGATATCATCTCAGGTCTTGTGTTCCTGCCCACCCGAAGTCATTTTCTCAAGAATGGCAAGCCAAGACTGAAGAATATGACCGCCGTGCAGCAGAACGAGCCGCAGATGTCGCTGCTCGGTACGACTGTCATGCCCGCCCCCTTCCCAGGTTGAGTATCGGCCAGCAGGTCAGGATTCAAGATCAGGTATCTCACCGCTGGGACAAGGTTGGGGTTGTCATGGGAATTGGCCGGTCCAGGGACTACCAAGTGCCTCTTCCGAGTGGTAGAGTATGGTTGAGGAACCGTCGTTTCCTCCGACCTGTGGAGCTGCCTAGTGTTGACCCTTCCCCAGTAGAGTCCCCTAATGTGATGTCTTTACAGTAAATCCGTCCCCACCTTGTGTTTCTGCCCCGGTACTCCGCAGGTCCGAGCGGCTCAGAAACAAAAGGTCCGCTCAAGATGAAACTATGAGCGTATAGGGGGGAGGGAGGTGTATAATATGGACACGAAGTAGTACCTTAAGCTGTGTATTCTTATATTACTCTATTAATTATGTATAGTAAAGTATTACAGAACATGTATTAATCCTATGAAATATTTCCATTTATTATGCACCATGTTATGTATGTGAATTATCATATTTACATATTATGTATTCAGCTTGTGAATGCTGGTATCTGTACATGTCAGCGCGGAGTGATACAGGTAGTTGAGATCACTAGTCCTTATGGTGTGGAAGCCAGTTTCTTTGTTCCTCTGTATATCTCCCTTACGAGAATAAGAACCTATTTCAAGATAATAAGTGTTTGTGTGTACCCTCAGTAGTGTAGAACATTTTAGGGGTATCAAAGACAAACATAGAAGTCTCACCCCGCCCTCCCCCAACAATCCCCCCATCCCCCCTCTCCACCCACAACCCAGGACCACGGTGTGTAAAGTTAAGGCGTTCGAATTTTAATTGGGTTGAAAATGAAATAATGCAGGGAAGGAGAAGAAGAAGAAGATTTCGTTAGGTTACGTTAGGTTACGTTAGGTTAGGTTAGGCTAGATTAGGTTAAGTTACGTTAGGTCTGGTCAGGTTACATTATGCATGAAGGTATTCATTTATATGTATATTTATGATCTACAGGATCGTTTATGGCCAGTCAAAAGCTTCCAGAAAAGATAAATACATAGAAGTTATCACTAATGGCCAATTATCCCTATTTAGTGTAACATACAGTATATATTAGGTGGAGTTCCGCTGTTATTTGTTTGTTTTCGTATTATTTAAGTCATTTATTTGTTAACATTTAGCTTAAAATAAGTAAATATTATACAAAACAAAACATTGAAAAACTCACAAGTGAATTTGTAACATATAATCAAGTCGAGATAACAATACCAATACCACGTGCTGGTCAAGCTCCGAAAGAGTTGTCCGGGGGTCTAGCTAACCTCTGGTCGGGGCTTGACCAGCACGAAAAAAAAAAAAAATTATTTTTACTAAACGTGATTTTGGCAACCTGTGGTGTAATAGTCAGTATGCTCGTCTTGCAAGCGAGTGGACCCGTGTTCGATTCCCGGACAGAGTGAAACTATGAGCATTTTTTTTTACGCCATTTGGCTTTCTATTTACCAGGAAATGGGAACCTGGATGTCAATCGATTTGCGGATCTTATTCAGGAATAATGGTTAGCCAGTGCAGTTGCCGAGTTGTCCGGTCTTCTCAGACTATTCATTGAAACTGGGTCATACAACTCGTAAACTTAGGGTGTGGTTGTGGTGTTGGCGACAGATTCTAACACCTTAAACAAATTCACGCCTAGGTTGCTCTAGAGCCGGCCATCCTCGTACACGAAGGGCAACCATTATTGTTACGTGTATAATATTACCATCACTACCACAACCAGCATTATCACTACTATTGTCATCTTCTCAACTATCATCATTCCTTCCCTCTTCCTCCTCCTGCCTCCATATTTTAATAATTATCGTCTCAATTATTATTATTATCATCATTATTTTTATTATTACCGTATTATTATTATTATTATTATTATTATTAACAATACAACATGTGGCTGGAACAACAGTAGAAATTAGAAATAAGATAAAAAGTTGTATTAAATTAACAATTAAAACACAAACAAGAACCACAGGTACAAGTCGATCAGTTTTTTATCATGAGAGAGAGAGAGAGTCCCTGGCTCACTGTTACGTTATGACAAAGTTGTTGGTAAATATATGGTATGGAAATTGTGTTGATACTCTCTCTCTCACACACACACCAACCACAAACAAACAACACATCACAAACAAACAAGCAAGCAACAACACAACACAAACAATAATGACACCACAAAAAACATCATTCTAAAAAACAAACATAAAAACAATAAAACAAACATACCAACAAACAAACAATCAAACAAACAAACAATAAAACGAACAAACGAAGAATAAAACAAAACAAACAATAAAACAAACAAACAAACAATAAAACAAACATACATACATAAAAACAATCAAACATAAAAACAATAAAAAAACAGACCCTCTTCAACAAACCACCACCACCAAGGACTTCACTAACCTACCACCTCCACCACCACCTCCTACAACACTATTTATAATCCAAAAACTTCCCAAAGGTCACTCCTGCCTCGGTGACCTTTGGGGGTTAACACTGCCCACTGGTCTAGATCTGGCGAGAAAACTGCCCCCACCCAAAGGTCACTTGTTGGGTGTCACAAAGCGCCTGCTGGGTGATTTAGGTGAGTCTTCCCCCGCCCTCCCCCATCCCCCCCTCTCCAACCCAGGGTCACAGTGTGTAAGGTTAAGGCGTTTGAATTTTAATTTAGTTGATGATGATATAAAGCAGAGGAGGCGGAGGAGGAGGAGGAGGAGGAGGAGGAGGAGGACAACAAGAACAAGAACAAGAAGAAGAAGAAGAAGAAGGCTAGATTACGTTAGGTTATGTTAGGTTAGGTTAGGCTACATTAGGTTAAGTTAGGTTAGGTCTGGTCAGGTTACATTATGCAAGAAGGTATTCATTTATATGTATATTTATGATCTACAGGATCGTTTATGGCCAGTCAAAAGCTTCCAGAAAAGAGAAATACATAGAAGTTATCACTAATGGCCAATTATCCCTATTTAGCGTAACATACAGTATATATTAGGTGGAGTTCCACTTTTATTTGTTTGTTTTCGTATTTTCTAAGTCATTTATTTTTTAACATTTAGCTTAGAATAAGTAAATATTATACAAAACAAAACATTGAAAACTCACAAGTGAATTTGTAACACATAATCAAGTCCAGATAATAATACCAATACCACGTGCTGGTCAAGCTCCGAAAGAGTTGGCAACCTGTGGTGTAATAGTCAGCATGCTCGCCTTGCAAGCGAGTGGACCCGTGTTCGATTCCTGGACAGAGTGAAACTATGAGCATTTTTTTTTTTACGTCATTTGGCTTTCTAGTTACCAGTAAATGGGAACCTGGATGTTAATCGATTTGCGGATCTTATTCTGGAATAATGGTTAGCCAGTGCAGTTGCCGAGTTGTCTGGTCTTCTCGGACTATTCATTGAAACTGGGTCATACAACTCGTTAACTTAGGGTGTGGTTGTGGTGTTGGCGACAGATTCTAACACCTTAAACAAATTCACGCCTAGGTGGCCCTAGGGCCGGCCATCCTCGTACACGAAGGGCAACCATTATTGTTACGTGTATAATATTACCATCACTACCACAACCAGCATTATCACTACTATTGTCATCTTCTCAACTATCATCATTCCTTCCCTCTTACTCCTCCTGCCTCCATATTTTAATAATAATCGTCTCAATTATTATTATCATCATTATTTTTATTATTATTACCGTATTATTATTATTATTATTATTATTATTAACAATACAACATGTGGCTGGAACAACAGTAGAAATTAGAAATAAGATAAAAAGTTGTATTAAATTAACAATTAAAACACAAACAAGAACCACAGGTACAAGTCGATCAGTTTTTTATCATGAGAGAGAGAGAGAGAGAGAGAGACCCACCGTTAATAAAGGAACCTTGAGCATCACTCCTATACATTACTGACGAAGAAAAAGTAATAATAACTTTTAGAAAATTCAGAGACCCGCAGACCCACGAACACACAAGACCCGAGCCATTTATCACCACACACTGAAGGACCATGACATACCAACCTGGGGGGTCTTGTGTCTGTCTGTCTATTTGATATATTCATCTGTCTAAGTGTATGTCCATTTCATTATATATTTATTCGTGTATTTATCTCTGTCTGTCTGCCTGTTTGGTCGTTTATCAAAATTATCAAACAGCAGGTGGAGTGGGGAGGGAGGGAGGGGGGGGATGATTCGCAGTTTCGCCACCTAGTCCATTAAGTTAACCTAACATTAAACTAATGTAACCTAACATAACGCAAAGCTAACCTAACCAAACCAAACCAAACATTAACCTGCCCTATCTTTATAACACTTATCCTAATATTAACCGGATATCATAAAGTTAAGGAGCCATCCCTTGTTTCAACCTAACCAAACCTAACCTAATTAAAACCTAATCTAACCCAATTTAATCCAATTTAACTTAGCGTAACGTAACCTAACCTAACTCAATCTAACTTAAACTAGCCTAACCCCCCGTTTAGAGTTAAGGTACTTAATCACCAAGCGAAATATGCGGGGACTCCTAGTCTTCAAGAGATCCCTAACACAACCTAACATCATCATCATCTACTTAATTAATAAAACCAAACTTAACCTAAACTAACCTAACCCTCGGAAGGAGTTAGAAAGGGCTGCGTGCTATCTCCAGGACTGCATAATCACCGATCAAAAATTTATAATGAGAAAAGTTATAAGAAACGATGAAGGACTAAAAGTTAATGGTAACGTAGTATCAAATATTCGATATGCAGATGATACTGGTCTGAACTCGGGATAGTGAAGAGACGGTATTAAACTATGATGAACAAGACTAGTGGCCAAGACGGTGAATAATGTGGCCTAGGGTTAATGCTGTATATAAAGACGGGAATAATGGTTATTTTTAATGTCAAACCAAATCCTAAAAGATGATAACAGGGAACTTAACCCAGCTGTTATAACCTTTAACGATGGTTTAAGCTATAAATCTTTAAGGACGTTGGTTTAAACAATAACATTCGAAGGACGATAATTAAAGCTAAAAATCCTCAAGAGGTTAGTTATTGCATCATCCTGAATGGTGGAAACTATTGTGTATTTTGTAAGTAAACATTATGTGTGATGGTCGACCTACGTGCCCCGCCAGCAGGGAAGACAGTAGTAATGTACGACACAGTGGTAGGTAAGAAACATTGTCTTGGGTCGTAAGGTAAGGGCGACGACACCTGCCACAAGTCACACGCCCATCCGAGGACAGGATGAAATGTGTGTGTGTCCGGAGAATGGTGGGCGGGGCGCACAGACACGGGTAAGGAGCTTGTAAATGGATCTTTGGCTACGTGTGTGGTGGCCGCCGTGGACACGGGGAAGGGGAGGGAGTGTGGAGACCAGCCGACCTTCACTAATTACGTTAAGAATATATGTGAGAATCTATCGACGTAGTAATAGTCTGTCGGTGGAGTGAGTAAGTAAGTAAATGTGTGTGTGATCGGCTGGTGTCGTCGGTGCACCCAAGGCACAGTCAGGGTCTACCATAAAACACACTGCCAGTACTGGTAATGAGCAGCGTTTGGCCTTCTCCTCACAGTCATAAAACTCCTTCGCCAGACGTACGGTCGCCTTTGACACACAAAAATGCAATCATTCATTAAAACGTAATTGGCTATAAACTTTTGAGTGTAAAATACCCATTTATTGTGAACTTAACAAATTGGTAAATCAGGTGTGTTTATGTAAGCTTGGGTCAGTGGTGTTAAATTTACTGCTGACTAATTATATTATTTTTAAACCAGTATTTATATGTTATTATTACAGTTAAAGTTAAGTCGTTATCATATTTAAAGGTCATCATCATTATCACCATTCATCATCATCATCATGTAAAGGTATTAATAAAAATGAAAAAATACGTAACGTATACCAGAACTAAAACGTTTACCGGATATATGAACTAAACCGTCTGCCGGATATATGAACTAAAACATTTGCCGGATATATGAACTAAAATATTTGCCGGATATATGAACTAAAATATTTGCCGGATATATGAACTAAAATATTTGCCGGATATATGAACTAAAACATTGGCCGGATATATGAACTAAAACATTTGCCGGATATATGAACTAAACCGTTTGCCGGATATATGAACTAAAACATGTGCCGGATATATGAACTAAAACATTTGCCGGATATATGAACTAAAACATTTGCCGGATATATGAACTAAAATATTTGCCGGATGTATGAACGAAAACATTTGCCGGATATATGAACTAAAACGTTTGCCGGATATATAAACTAAACCGTCTGCCGGATATATGAACTAAAACATTTGCCGGATATATGAACTAAAACATTTGCCGGATATATGAACTAAAACATTTGCTGGATATATGAACTAAAACATTTGCCGGATATATGAACTAAAACATTTGCCGGATATATGAACTAAAACATTTGCCGGATATATGAACTAAAACATTTACCGAATATATGAACTGAAACATTTGCCGGATATATGAACTAAAACATTTGCCGGATATATGAACTAAAACATTTGCCGGATATATGAACTAAAACATTTGCCGGATATATGAACTAAAACATTTGCCGGATATATGAACTAAAACATTTGACGGATATATGAACTAAAACATTTGCCGGATATATGAACTAAAACATTTACCGGATATATGAACTAAAACATCTGCCGGATATATGAACTAAAACATTTGCCGGATAATGAACTAAAACATTTGCTGAATATATAGACTAAAACATTTGCTGGATATATGAACTAAAACATTTGCCGGATATATGAACTAAAACATTTGCCGGATATATGAACTAAACCGTTTGCCGGAGATATCATATAAAAAACCCTAACTACAGAACCAGTTAAGTGACGTGCCGTGTTATGGACTCTTCTGGAACTGTGATTACAATAATTATTCTCACACGACGCAGTGACGTCACGCGGACAATGGCGGAGAACAGCTGACGTCGACTGTTATTACTGTATAACTGAATACGTGTAATACCATTGAGAAGAGAAGAGAAGAGAGAAATCATTAACAACAGGTACCAAACAAAACTCACTAGACCATTACATGTTCCCGCCGCCTATACAGTAGATCAACATAGGTAATTATAATTACCCGGACTTATAAGGCAATTCATTTGATTTATTTCCCAGTTTGACCAGTGGCTGTCCAGTAGTCTCTTAAAGTATAAACATGCTCAGGATTCAAAGTGTACTTGTATCTGTCCTCTTAAGTGTACTCGTATCTGCCCTGTTAAGTGTACTTGTATCTGACCTGTTAAGTGTACTTGTATCTGTCCTCTTAAGTGTACTCGTATCTGTCCTGTTAAGTGTACTTGTATCTGTCCTGTTAAGTGTACTTGTATCTGTCCTCTTAAGTGTACTTGTATCTGTCCTCTTAAGTGTACTCGTATCTGTCCTGTTAAGTGTACTTGTATCTGTCCTCTTAAGTGTACTCGTATCTGTCCTCTTAAGTGTACTCGTATCTGTCCTGTTAAGTGTACTTGTATCTGTCCTCTTAAGTGTACTTGTATCTGTCCTCTTAAGTGTACTCGTATCTGTCCTGTTAAGTGTACTTGTATCTGTCCTCTTAAGTGTACTCGTATCTGTCCTCTTAAGTGTACTCGTATCTGTCCTGTTAAGTGTACTTGTATCTGTCCTGTTAAGTGTACTTGTATCTGTCCTCTTAAGTGTACTTGTATCTGTCCTCTTAAGTGTACTCGTATCTGTCCTGTTAAGTGTACATGTATCTGTCCTGTTAAGTGTAATTGCATCTGTCCTGTTAAGTGTACTTGCATCTGTCCTGTTAAGTGTACTTGTATCTGTCCTGTTAAGTGTACTTGTATCTGTCCTCTTAAGTGTACTCGTATCTGTCCTGTTAAGTGTACTTGTATCTGTCCTCTTAAGTGTACTCGTATCTGTCCTGTTAAGTGTACCTATATCTACCCTGTTAAGTGTACTTGTATCTGTCCTGTTAAGTGTACTTGCATCTGTC
>NW_024742718.1:0-6944 GCF_018991925.1 Homarus americanus
CCTGATCGATTATAACAAAGGCTCCTCATCGAATATAACAAAGGCCCCTGATCGAGTTAACAAAGTCCCCAGATTGAGTATAACAAAGTCCCCTGATCGAGTATAACAAAGACCCTTCATCGAGTATAGCAAAGTCCCCTCACCGAGAATATAAAAGTCCCCTGATCGAGTATAACAAAGTCCACTGATGTACCCTGATCAAGTACAACAAATTCCCCTGAACGAGTATAACCAAGGCCTCTCATCAATTATAGCAAAGTCCCCTGATCGAGTATAACAAAGTCCACTGATCGAGTATAACAAAGTCCCCTGATCGAGTATAACAAAGTTCCCTAATCGAGTATAACAAAGTCCCCTGATCGAGTATAACAAAGTCCCCTGATCGAGTATAACAAATTCCTTGATCGAGTATAACAAAAGTCCCTTATCGAGTATAACAAAAGTCCCTTATCGAGGATAACAAAGGCCCCTCATCGAGTACAACAAAGGACCCTGATTTCAAGTATAACAAAGCCCCCTGATCGAGTATAACAAAGTCCCCTGATCGAGTAAAACAAAGTCACCTGATCGAGTATAACAAAGTCCCCAGTTCGAGTATAACAAAGTCCACTGATCGAGTATAATAAAGTCCACTGATCGAGTATAACAACGCCCCCTCATCGAAAATAACAAATTCCCCTGATCGAGTGTAAGAAAGTCCCCTCATCGAGTATAACAAAGGACACTCATCGAGAATAGTAAATTCCCCTGATCGAGTATATTAAATTCCCTGTTCGAGTATAACAAAGTCAACTCATCCAGTATAACAAAGTCCCTTCATCGAGAATAAGAAAGTCTCCTGATCGCGTATAACAAAGTCCCCTGATAGAGTATAACACAGCCCCCTGATCGAGTATAACAAAGTCCCCTGATCGAGTATATTAAAGTCCCCTTATCAAGTATAACAAAGTCCACTGATCGAGTATAACAAAGACCCCTGATCAAGTATAACAAAGTCCGCTCATCGATTATAACAAAGCCGCCTCATCGAGTATAACAAAAGCCCCTGATCAAGTATAACAAAGTCCCCTGATCGAGTATAACAAAGTCCCTGATCGAGTATAACAAAGTCCCCTGACTGAGTAGAACAAAGTCCCCTGATCGAGTAAAACAAAGTCCACTGATCGGGTATAACAAAGTCCCCTGATCGAGTATAACAAAGTCCCCTAATCGAGTATAACAAAGCCCCTTGATCGAATAAAACAAAGTCCACTGATCGGGTATAACAAAGTCCCCTGATCGAGTATAACAAAGTCCCCTAATCGAGTATAACAAAGCCCCTTGATCGAAAATAACAAATTCCCCTGTTCGAGTGTAAGGAAGTCCTCTGATCGAGTATAACAAAGTCCCCTGATAGAGTATAACAAAGCCCCCTCATCGTGTATAACAAAGCCACCTGACCGAGTATAACAAAGCCCCCTGAACGAGTATAACAATGAGCCCTGATCGAGTATAACAAATACCCTGAACGAGTATAACAAAGTCCCCTGAACGAGTATAACAAAGTCCCCTGATCGAGTATATTATAGTCCCCTTATCGAGTATAACAAAGTCCCCTGATAGAGTATAACAAAGCCCCCTCATCCAGTATAACAAAGCCCCCTGAACTAGTATAACAAAGATCCCTAATCGAGTATAACAAAGTCACCTGATAGAGTATAACAAAGCCCACTCATCGAGTATAACAAACTCACCTGACCGAGTATAACAAAGCCCCCTCAACGAGCATAAGAAAGGCACCTGATCGAGTATAACAAAGTCCCGTGATCGAGTACAACAAAGGCCCTTAATCGAGTACAACAAAGGCCCCTCATCGAGTATAACAAAGTTCTCTGAACGAGTATAACAAAGTCCCTTGATCGAGTATATTAAAGTCCCCTTATCGAGTATAACAAAGTCCCCTGATAGAGTATAACAAAGCCCCCTCATCAGGTATAACGAGTCACACGGCGAGTATAACAAAGCCCCTGAACAGGTATAACAAAGATCCACGAGGATAACAAAGTCACCCTCAACGAGTATAACAAAGTCCCCTGATCGAGATATAACTTCAGTCCATGATCTCGTATAACAAAGACCCTTGATGAGAGTATAACAAAGCCCCTCATAGAGTATATAAAGTCACCCTGACCGAGTAGCAGTCCGTGATCCGGGTGCCTTCGATTCCCTCATCGGTATAACAAATTCCCCTAATCGAGAATAACAAAGTCCCCTCATCGAGTATAACAAAGGCCCCTTATCGGGTATAACAAAGCCCCCTGATCGAGTATAGCAAAGTCCCCAGATCGAGTATAACAAAGTCCCCTGATCAAGTATAACAAATTCCCCTAATCGAGAATAACAAAGTCCCCTCATCCAGTATAACAAGTCCTCATCGAGTATAACAAAGCCCCTGAACGAGTATAACAAAGTCCCCTGATCGAGTATAACAAAAGAGTCACCTGAACAGGTATAACAAAGCCCCTGAGCAGTATAACAAGAACCCTGATAAAGGTATATAAAGTCCCCTGATTGAGTATAACAAAGTTCCCTGATCGAGTATAACAATGTCCCCTGATCGAGTATAACAAAGTCGCCTGATCGGGTATAACAAAGTCCCCTGATCGAGTATAACAAAGCCCCCCTCATCGAGTATATTAAAGTCCCCTGATCGAGTATAACAAAGTCCAATGATCTAGTATAACAAAGTCCCCTGATCAAGTATAACAAAGCCCCCTGATCGAGTAAAACAAAGCCCCCTCATCGAGTAAAACAAAGGGCCCTGATCGAGTATAACAAAGTCCCCTGATCGAGTATAACAAAGTCACCTCATCGAGTATAACAAAGTCCCCTGATCGAGTATAACAAATTCCCCAAATCGAGAATAACAAAGCCCCCTGAACGAGTATAACAAAGATCCCTGATCGAGTATAACAAATTCCCCTGTTGAGTATAACAAAGTCCCCTGATCGAATATAACAAAGTCCCCTGATCGGGTATAGAAAATTCCCCTGATCGAGTATATTAAATTCCCTGATCGAGTATAACAAAGTCCACTCATCGAGTATAACAAAGTCCTCTGATTGAGAATAAGAAAGTCTCCTGATCGCGTATAACAAAGTCCCCTGATCGAGTATAACAAAGCCCCCTGAACGAGTATAACAAAGATCCCTGATCGAAGATAACAAATTCCCCTGAACGAGTATAACAAAGTCCCCTGATCGAGTATATTAAAGTCCCCTTATCGAGTATAACAAAGTCCCCTGATAGAGTATAACAAAGCCCCCTCATCGAGTATAACAAAGTCACCTGACCGAGTATAACAAAGCCACCTGAACGAGTATAACAAAGATCCCTGATCGAGTATAACAAAGTCCCCTGATAAAGTATAACAAAGGCCCCTGATCGAGTATAACAAAGGCCCCTGATCGAGTATAACAAAGTCCCCTGATAAAGTATAACAAAGTCCCCTGATAAAGTATAACAAAGGCCCCTGATCGAGTAAACAAAGGCCCCTCATCGAGTATAACAAAATCCCCTATTCGAGTATAACACAGTCCCCTCATCAGGTATAACAAATTCCCCTAATCGAGAATTTCAAAGTCCCCTCATCGAGTAAAACAAAGGCCCCTTATCGAGTATAACTAAGCCCCTTGATCGAGTACAGCAAAGTCCCTTTATCGAGTATAACAAAGTCCCCTCATCGAGTATAACAAAGGCCCCTTATCGAGTATAACAAAGTCCCCAGTTCGAGTAGAGCAAAGTCCCCTGATCGAGTATAACAAAGTCCCCTGATCAAGTATAACAAATTCCCATAATCCAGAATAACAAAGTCCCCTCATCGAGTATAACAAAGGCCCCTTATCGAGTATAACAAAGCCCCCTGATCGAGTATAGCAAAGTCCCCTGATCGAGTATAACAAAGTCCCCTCATCGAGTATAACAAAGCCCCCTGATCGAGTATAACAAAGATCCTGATCGGAAATATAACAAAGTAACCTGATAAAAAGTATAACAAAGGCCCTGATCCGAGTATAACAAAAGGCCCTGATCCGAGTATAACAAAAGTCCCCTGATAAGAGTATAACAAGTCCTCATCGTGTATAACAAAGTCCCTCATCATTATAATAAATTCCCTAATCGAGAATAACAAAGTCCCCTCATCGAGTATAACAAAAGTCCCTGAACAGAGTATAACAAAAGTCCCTGATCAGGTATATTAAAGTCCGCTTATCCGAGTATAACAAAAGTCCTGATGAGTATAAAGAAGCCCCTCATCCGGGTATAACAAGTCACCTGACCCAGTATAACAAAGCCCCTGAACAGAGTATAACAAAGATCCTGATCGAGTATAACAAAGATCCCTGATCATGAGTATAACAAAGCCCTGAACAGTATAACAAAAGATCCTGATCGAGGATAACAAAGTCCCCTGAACAGGTATAACAAAGTCCCCTGATCGAGTATAACAAAGTCCCCTGAACGAGTATAACAAAGTCCCCTGATCGAGTATATTAAAGTCCGCTTATCGAGTATAACAAAGTCCCCTGATAGAGAATAACAAAGCCCCCTCATCGAGTATAACAAAGTCACCTGACCGAGTATAACAAAGGCCCCTGATCGAGTATAACAAAGTCCCCTTATCGAGTATATTAAAGTCCCCTTATCAAGTATAACAAAGTCCCCTGAACGAGTATAACAAAGTCCCCTGATCGAGTATAACAAAGTCACCTGAACGAGTATAACAAAGCCCCAGAACGAGTATAACAAAGATCCCTGATCGAGTATAACAAAGTCCCCTGATAGAGTATAACAAAGTTCCCTGATCGAGTATAACAATGTCCCCTGATCGAGTATAAAAAAGTCGCCTGATCGGGTATAACAAAGTCCCCTGATCGAGTATAACAATGCCCCCCTCATCGAGTATATTAAAGTCCCCTGATCGAGTATAACAAAGTCCAATGATCTAGTATAACAAAGTCCCCTGATCAAGTATAACAAAGCCCCCTGATCGAGTGAAACAAAGCCCCCTCATCGAGTAAAACAAAGGGCCCTGATCGAGTATAACAAAGTCCCCTGAACGAGTATAACAAAGTCACCTCATCGAGTATAACAAAGTCCCCTGATCGAGTATAACAAATTCCCCTAATCGAGAATAACAAAGCCCCCTGAACGAGTATAACAAAGATCCCTGATCGAGTATAACAAATTCCCCTGTTGAGTATAACAAAGTCCCCTGATCGAATATAACAAAGTCCCCTGATCGGGTATAGAAAATTCCCCTGATCGAGTATATTAAATTCCCTGATCGAGTATAACAAAGTCCACTCATCGAGTATAACAAAGTCCTCTGATTGAGAATAAGAAAGTCTCCTGATCAAGGTATAAATAAAAGTCCCCTTATCGAGTATAACAAAGTCCCCTGATAGAGTATAACAAAGCCCCCTCATCGAGTATAACAAAGTCACCTGACCGAGTATAACAAAGCCACCTGAACGAGTATAACAAAGATCCCTGATCGAGTATAACAAAGTCCCCTGATAAAGTATAACAAAGGCCCCTGATAAAGTATAACAAAGGCCCCTGATCGAGTAAACAAAGGCCCCTCATCGAGTATAACAAAATCCCCTATTCGAGTATAACACAGTCCCCTCATCAGGTATAACAAATTCCCCTAATCGAGAATTTCAAAGTCCCCTCATCGAGTAAAACAAAGGCCCCTTATCGAGTATAACTAAGCCCCTTGATCGAGTACAGCAAAGTCCCTTTATCGAGTATAATAAAGTCCCCTCATCGAGTATAACAAAGGCCCCTTATCGAGTATAACAAAGCCCCCTGATCGAGTAGAGCAAAGTCCCCTGATCGAGTATAACAAAGTCCCCTGATCAAGTATAACAAATTCCCCTAATCGAGAATAACAAAGTCCCCTCATCGAGTATAACAAAGGCCCCTTATCGAGTATAACAAAGCCCCCTGATCGAATATAGCAAAGTCCCCTGATCGAGTATAACAAAGTCCCCTCATCGAGTATAACAAAGCCCCCTGATCGAGTATAACAAAGTCCCCTGATAGAGTATAACAAAGCCCCCTCATCGTGTATAACAAAGTCCTCATCAAGTATAACAATTTCTAATCGAGAATAACAAAGTCCTCATCGAGTATAAACAGCGTCCTTATCGAGTATAACAAAGCCCCTGATCGAGTATAACAAAGTCTCTGACTGAGTATATCAAAGCTCCTGAACGAGTATAACAGATCCCTGATCGAGATAACAAAGTCCCCTGAACGAGTATAACAAAGTTCCCTGATCGAGAGGTTAAAGTCCGTTAGCGAGTATAAATAAAGGCCCTCGATCGAGTATAACAAAGTCCCGTGATGGAGTACAACAAAGGCCCCTGATCGAGTACAACAAAGGCCCCTCATCGAGTTTAACAAAATCCATTGATCGAGAATAACAAAGTCCCCTCATCAAGTATAACAAAGTCCCCTGAACGAGTATAACAAAGTCCCCTGATCGAGTATATTAAAGTCCCCTTAGCGAGTATAACAAAGGCCCCAGATCGAGTATAACAAAGGCTCCTCATCGAATATAAGAAAGGCCCCTGATCGAGTTAACAAAGTCCCCTGATCGAGTATAACAAAGTCCCCGATCGAGTATAACAAAGTCCCCTGATCGAGTATAACAAAGGCCCCTGATCGAGTATAACAAAGGCCCCTCATCGAGTATAGCAAAGTCCCCTCATCGAGAATATAAAAGTCCCCTGATCGAGTATAACAAAGTCCACTGATGTACCCTGATCAAGTACAACAAATTCCCCTGAACGATTATAACAAAGGCCTCTCATCAATTATAGCAAAGTCCCCTGATCGAGTATAACAAAGTCCACTGATCGAGTATAACAAAGTCCCCTGATCGAGTATAACAA
>NW_024742719.1:0-13119 GCF_018991925.1 Homarus americanus
GGGGTAGATAGTAAAAGAAGGAGAGTAAAAGAGAGAGAGAGACAATAAAGAAGAAAAGGGGAATGAATCAAGAATGAGAGAAAGGAGAGAGAAGGTAAATTAGAAATATATAGTAAGAGAAACAGAGACAAACAGAAAAAAAAGAAGAAAGAGAAACAGAGAACAGCACAGACAGACAGACAGACAGACAGAGACAAATACCGTCAATAAAGGAGGCAAGAAGAAAAGGGGAATTAAGAGGGGGGGAAGAAGGAAGGGAAGAATATATTAAATCTCACAGTGATCAGACCATACTAAAGGCATCACACATGGGTCCAGACCCGTTCTAATTAGACTCAACTAGACTCAACCAAGATGAACCAGACCTGACTAGCTTAGACTAGACCAAATAAGACAAAACTATACTATACAAGACCGATCAGAGTAGTATAAGACCAATCAGAGTAGTATAAGACCAATCCGAGCATTATAAGACCAATCAGAGTATTATAGACCACACTAGGATGAATGAGACCAAATCTGACGAGACCAGACTGAAACAGACATAACTGTACTAGACTTAAAATAAAGTTAATCAGACTAAACCAGACCAGATTAAACTAAGAGAGACCGAATCTTTCCAGTTTGAACAATACGATATTATATTGAATGAGGTGAGACCAAAATTAAAATAGCCTAGAGCAGCCCAGACCCAAAGACCAAATATATACGGAATACTGACGCAAACTAAAGTACCATTCAATAAAACCCTTTTATAAAATATTCTTTCTCGTTGACATAATAAAAAAAAATAAAAAAATAAAATAAAAAATGTCAATTACAAAACAAAGTCCCATCCGCCGGCTAGAAGGACATGGAGGATAAGAAACTTTTTTACACGAGGAAAAAAGATCAAAATAACTTAAATTGTTTCGTCTCTTGACTCTTGACACATTCATGGTTTTTTGTTCAGTACTTTGTCTGTCAGCACTTGTGAAGATTCTTTCTGTACTTATATATGAAGAAATGTGTGTGCGAGAGAGAGAGAGAGGGGGGGTGAGAGGTTGGAGCGTAACAATTCTCTCAGTGAGTCAGTCAGTTAGTGAGTCAGTCAGTTAGTGAGTCAGTTAGTGAGTCAGTCAGTTAGTGAGTCAGTCAGTCAGTGAGTCAGGAGAGTAGAGTAATTCAATGAGCTGTCAAACGCAGCAATAACAGCCGTATATATAAATAGGTAGACAGTCCTCTCTCTCTCTCTCTCTCTCTCTCTCTCTCTCTCTCTCTCTCTCTCTCTCTACGTTAACATTCACAAATTAATTATATACGAGTAAATATTCCCCTGCCATTTTTTTTGCAGATTAAGAATATATATACAACTTACATAATATTTCCTTGAGTAATTTATTTCCACTAATAAATTATTTATGTATGTAACGTCAGCCTTTGAAGTAACACAAACAAGAGTAATTGGTAATTATGTTTTATTATATAATTAAAAAGTAACATGAATTAAGATTGAAGTCATTAGTGTAGGAGGGAAATAGGTTAAAAGGGGTTGACGAGCGAAGGACAATTACAGGATGATGGATAAAAGAAGGTGACAGAAGAGTACCTTGTAAGACACCAGTGGCTGATGGAGTAAGAGGGGGAGAAGACAAGTGAAACGATTGGTAAGATAACAAAGAGAATCAGATAACGCATAAAATGTACGCTTTAAGTGACTTACCTCTTATTCTACCAAGTAACACATATTCAGTACACAAATTGTGTATAGGTACTACCTATACTGAAATTTTGAACAAAATCCATTTTTTGGCCGAAATGACGAAAATTGTAAGTCTATAGCCTTAAAGGATTTTTGGCCAAAAATACGTTTTCTCTCTGAACTAAAATTTAATGTGCCTAACTATTTAATTACATCCAGAATAATACACAAGCACCAAGAAATGACCTCGAAAACCCATAAGTGGCAGTAATTAGCATACCAAAAAGTAATTAAAATATTCTAAAATCATTTGAACATTTTCTAAAAGCCATTTGAATAGTTATAATCAAGATATCAAATTTTGGTTAACAGATCCTTAAGCAGCACATTCAGGAGTACCTATACTGAAATTTTGAACAAAATCCATTTTTGGCCGAAAATGAGAAAAATTGTAAGTCTATAGCCTTAAAGGATTTTTGGCCAAAAATACGTTTTTTCTCTGAACTAAAATTTAATGTGCCTAACTATTTAAGTACATCCAGAATAATACACAACCACCAAGAAATGACCTCAAAAACCCATAAGTGGCGAGTAATTAGCATTGCAAAAGTAATTAAAATATTCTAAAAATCATTTGAACATTTTCTAAAAGCCATTTGAACAAGTTATAATCAAGATATCAAATTTTGGTTAACAGATCCTTAACCAGCACATTCAGGAGTACCTATAATGAAATTTTGAACAAAATCCATTTTTTGGCCGAAATGACGAAAATTGTAAGTCTAAAGCCTTAAAGGATTTTGGCCAAAAATACGTTTTCTCTCTGAACTAAAATTTAATGTGCCTAACTATTTAAGTACATCCAGAATAATACACAAGCACCAAGAAATGACCTCAAAAAACCGGTGACAGTAATTAACATACAAAAAGTAATTAAAATATTCTAAAAATCATTTGAACATTTCTAAAAATATTTTGAACTAAGTCATAATCAAGATATCAAATTTTGGTTAACAGATTGTAAGCAGCACATTCAGGAGTACCTATACTGAAATTTTGAACAAAATCCATTTTTTGACCAAAAATGACAAAAATTGTAAGTCTATTGCCTTAAAGGATTTTTGGCCAAAAATACTTTTTCTCTCTGAACTAAAATTTAATGTGCCTAACTATTTAAATACATCCAGAATAATACACAAGCACCAAGAAATGACCTCGAAAACCCCATAGTGGCGAGTGAGTAGCATTGCAAAAGTAATTAAATACTACAAAAATCATTTTGGAACATTTTCTAAAAGCCATTTGAACAAGTTATAATCAAAGATATCAAATTTTGGTTAACAGATCCTTAAGCAGCACATTCAGAATTACTATACTGAAATTTTGAACAAAATCCATTTTTAGCCGAAAATGACAAAAATTGTAAGTCTTATGCCTTAGAGGATTTTTGGCCAAAAATACCGTTTCTCTCTGAACTAAAATTTAATGTGCCTAACTTTTTAAGTACATCCAGAATAATACACAAGCACCAAGAAATGACCTCGAAAACCCATAAGTGGCGAGTAATTAGCATTGCAAGAGTAATTAAAATATTCTAAAAAATCATTTGAACATTTTCTAAAAGCCATTTGAACAAGTTATAATCAATATATCAAATTTTGGTTAACAGATCCTTAAGCAGCACATTCAGGAGTACCTATACTGAAATTTGAACAAAATCCATTTTTTGGCCGAAATGACGAAAATTGTAAGTCTATAGCCTTAAAGGATTTTTGGCCAAAATACGTTTTCTCTCTGAACGAAAATTTAATGTGCCTAACTATTTAAGTACATCCAGAATAATACACAAGCACCAAGAAATGACCTCGAAAACCCATAAGTGGCGAGTAATTAGCATTGCAAAAGTAATTAAAATATTCTAAAAATCATTTGAACATTTTCTAAAAGCCATTTAGACAAGATATAATCAAGATATCAAATTTTTGGTTAACAGATCCTTAAGCAGCACATTCAGAATTGCCTATACTGAAATTTTAGACAAATCCATTTTTTGGCCGAAATGACGAAATTATAAGTCCTATAGCCTTAAAGGATTTTTGGCAAAAAATACGTTTTCTCTCTGAACTAAAATTTAATGTGCCTAACTATTTAAGTACATCCAGAATAATACACAAGCACCAAGAAATGACCTCGAAAACCCATAAGTGGCGAGTAATTAGCATTGCAAAAGTAATTAAAATATTCTAAAAATCATTTGAACATTTTCTAAAAGCCATTTGAACAAGTTATAATCAAGATATCAAATTTTGGTTAACAGATCCTTAAGCAACACATTCAGGAGTACCTATACTGAAATTTTGAACAAAATCCATTTTTTGCCGAAAATGACAAAAATTGTAAGTCTAAAGCCTTAAAGGTTTTTTGGCCAAAAATACGTTTTCTCGCTGAACTAAAATTTAATGTGCCTAACTATTTAAGTACATCCAGAATAATACACAAGCACCAAGAAATGACCTCGAAAACCCATAAGTGGCGAGTAATTAGCATTGCAAAAGTAATTAAAATATTCTAAAAATCATTTGAACATTTTCTAAAAGCCATTTGAACAAGTTATAATCAAGATATCAAATTTTGGTTAACAGATCGGTAAGCAGCACATTCAGGAGTACCTATCACTGAAATTTTGAACAAATCATTTTGGCCGAAATGACAATTGTAATCCTATAGCCAACAAAAGTTTTGGCCAAAAATAGTTTTCTCTCTGAACTAAAATTTAATGTGCCTAACTATTTAAGTACATCAAGAATAATACACAAGCACCAGAAGAAATGACCTCAAGGCCATAAGTGGCGAGTAATTAGCGTGCAAAGTAATTAAAATATTCTAAAAAATCATTTGAACATTTTTCTAAAAGCCATTTGAACAAGTTATAATCAAGATATCAAATTTTGGTTAAGATCCTTAAGCAGCACATTCAGGAGTACCTATACTGAAATTTTGAACAAAATCCATTTTTTGGCAGAAATGACGAAAATTGTAAGTCTATAGCCTTAAAGGATTTTTGGCCAAAAATACGTTTTCTCTCTGAACTAAAATTTAATGTGCCTAACTATTTAAGTACATCCAGAATAATACACAAGCACCAAGAAATGACCTCGAAAACCCATAAGTGGCGAGTAATTAGCATTGCAAAAGTAATTAAAATATTCTAAAATCATTTGAACATTTTCTAAAAGCCATTTGAACAAGTTATAATCAAGATATCAAATTTTGGTTAACAGATCCTTAAGCAGCACATTCAGGAGTACCTATACTGAAATTTTGAAAAAAATCCATTTTTTGGTCGAAATGACAAAAATTGTAAGTCTAAAGCCTTAAAGGATTTTTGGCCAAAATACGTTTTCTCTCTGAACTAAAATTTAATGTGCCTAACTATTTAAGTACATCCAGAATAATACACAAGCACCAAGAAATTACCTCGAAAACCCATAAGTGGCGAGTAATTAACATTGCAAAAGTAATTAAAATATTCTAAAAATCATTTGAACATTTTCTAAAAGCCATTTGAACAAGTTATAATCAAGATGTCAAATTTTGGTTAACAGATCCTTAAGCAGCACATTCAGGAGTACTATACTGAAATTTTGAACAAAATCCATTTTTTGGCGAAATGAAAATTATAAGTCCATAAAAGTTTTTTTGGCCAAAAATACTTTTTCTCTCTGAACTAAAATTGAATGTGCCTAACTATTTAAATACATGCAGAATAATACACAAGCACCAAGAAATGACCTCGAAAACCCATAAGTGGCGAGTAATTAGCATTGCAAAGCTAATCAAAATATTCTAAAAATCATTTGAACATTTTCTAAAAGCCATTTGAACAAGTTATAATCAAGATATCAAATTTTGGTTAACAGATCCTTAAGCAGCACATTCAGGAGTACCTATACTGAAATTTTGAACAAAATCCATTTTTGGCCGAAATGACGAAAATTGTAAGTCTATAGCCTTAAAGGATTTTTGGCCAAAAAATACGTTTTCTCTCTGAACTAAAATTTAATGTGCCTAACTATTTAAGTACATCCAGAATAATACACAAGCACCAAAAAATGACCTCGAAAACCCATAAGTGGCGAGTAATTAGCATTGCAAAAGTAATTAAAATATTCTAAAAATCATTTGAACATTTTCTAAAAGCCATTTGAACAAGTTATAATCAAGATATCAAATTTTGGTTAACAGATCCTTAAGCAGCACATTCAGGAGTACCTAAACTGAAATTTTGAACAAAATCCATTTTTTGGCCGAAAATGACAAAAATTGTAAGTCTATAGCCTTAAAGGATTTGTGGCCAAAAATACGTTTTCTCTCTGAACTAAAATTTAATGTGCCTAACTATTTAAGTACATCCAGAATAATACACAAGCACCAAGAAATGACCTCGAAAACCCATAAGTGGCGAGTAATTAGCATTGCAAAAAGTAATTAAAATATTCTAAAAATCATTTGAACATTTTCTAAAAGCCATTTGAACAAGTTATAATCAAGATATCAAATTTTGGTTAACAGATCCTTAAGCAGCACATTCAGGAGTACATATACTGAAATTTTTAACAAAATCCATTTTTTGGCCGAAATGAAGAAAATTGTAAGTCTATAGCCTTAAAGGATTTTTGGCCAAAAATACGTTTTCTCTCTGAACTAAATTTAATGTGCCTAACTATTTAAGTACATCAGAATAATACACAAGCACCAGAAATGACCTCAAAAAACTACATAAGTGGCAGGAAGTATTAGCATTGCAAAAGTAATTAAAATATTCTAAAATCATTTGAACATTTTCTAAAGCCATTTGAACAGAAGTTATAATCAAGATATCAAATTTTTGGTTAACAGATCCTTAAGCAGCACATTCAGGAGTACCTATACTGAAATTTTGAACAAAATCCATTTTTTGGCCGAAAATGACAAAAATTGTAAGTCTATATAGCCTTAAAGGATTTTTGGCCAAAAATACTCTTTCTCTCTGAACTAAAATTTAATGTGCCTAACTATTTAAGTACATCCAGAATAATACACAAGCACCAAGAAATGACCTCGAAAACCCATAAGTGGCGAGTAATTAGCATTACAAAAGTAATTAAAATATTCTAAAAATCATTTGAACATTTTCTAAAAGCCATTTGAACAAGTTATAATCAAGATATCCAATTTTGGTTAACAGATCCTTAAGCAGCACATTCAGGAGTACCTGTAATGAAATTTTGAACAAAATCCATTTTTTGGCCGAAAATGACAAAAATTGTAAGTCTAAAGCCTTAAAGGATTTTTGGCCAAAAATACGTTTTCTCTCTGAACTAAAATTTAATGTGCCTAACTATTTAAGTACATCCAGAATAATACACAAGCACCAAGAAATGACCTCGAAAACCCATAAGTGGCGAGTAATTAGCATTGCAAAAGTAATTAAAATATTCTAAAATCATTTGAACATTTTCTAAAAGCCATTTGAACAAGTTATAATCAAGATATCAAATTTTGGTTAACAGATCCTTAAACAGCACATTCAGGAGTACCTATACTGAAATTTTGAACAAAATCCATTTTTTGGCCGAAAATGACAAAAATTGTAAGTCTATAGCCTGAAAGGATTTTTGGCCCAAAATACTTTTTCTCTCTGAACTAAAATTTAATGTGCCTAATTATTTAAGTACATCCAAAATAATACACAAGCACCAAGAAATGACCTCGAAAACCCATAAGTGGCGAGTAATTAGCATTGCAAAAGTAATTAAAATATTCTAGTAAATCATTTGAATATCTTTGTAAAAGCTATTTGAACAACAAGTTATAATCAAAGATATCAAATTTTGCTAATAGATCCTACAGCACATCTGGAGTACTGTACTGAAATTTTGAACAAAATCCATTTTTTGGCTGAAAATGACAAAAATTGTAAGTCTTATGCCTCAAAGGATTTTTGGCCAAAAATACCTTTTCTATCTGAACTAAAATTTAATGTGCCTAACTATTTAATGACATGCAGAATAATACACAAGCACCAAGAAATGACCTCGAAAACCCATAAGTGACGAGTAATTAGCATTGCAAAAGTAATTAAAATATTCTAAAAATCATTTGAACATTTTCTAAAAGCCATTTGAACAAGTTATAATCAAGATATCAAATTTTGGTTAACAGATCCTTAATCAGCACATTCAGGAGTACCGATACTGAAATTTTGAACAAAATCCATTTTTTGGCCGAAAATGACAAAAATTGTAAGTCTATAGCCTTAAAGGATTTTTGGCCAAAAATACTTTTTCTCTCTGAACTAAAATTTAATGTGCCTAATTATTTAAGTACATCCAGAATAATACACAAGCACCAAGAAATGACCTCGAAAACCCATAAGTGGCGAGTAATTAGCATTGCAAAAGTAATTAAAATATTCTAAAAATCATTTGAACATTTTGTAAAAGCCATTTGAACAAGTTATAATCAAGATATCAAATTTTGGTTAACAGATCCTTAAGCAGCACATTCAGGAGTACCTATACTGAAATTTTGAACAAAATCCATTTTTTGGCCGAAAATGACAAAAATTGTAAGTCTATAGCCTTAAAGGATTTTTGGCCAAAAATACTTTTTCTCTCTGAACTAAAATTTAATGTGCCTAACTATTTAAGTACATCCAGAATAATACACAAGCACCAAGAAATGACCTCGAAAACCCATAAGTAGCGAGTAGCATTACCAAAAAGAAATTAAAATATTCAAAATCATTTGAACATTTTCTAAAAGCCATTAAGTTATGATCAAGATATCAAATTTTAAGTTGCTGGATCCTTAAGCAGCACATTCAGGAGTACCTATACTGAAATTTTGAACAAAATCCATATTTTGGCCGAAATGACAAAAATTAATAAGTCGCCTTAAAGTTACAGCTAAAATACGTTTCTCTCTTCACGATTGTGCCTAACTATTTAAGTACATCCAGAATAATACACAAGCACCAAGAAATGACCTCGAAAACCCAAAAGTGGCGAGTAATTAGCATTGCAAAAGTAATTAAAATATTCTAAAAATCATTTGAACATTTTCTAAAAGCCATTTGAACAAGTTATAATCAAGATATCAAATTTTGGTTAACAGATCCTTAAGCAGCACATTCAGGAGTACCTATACTGAAATTTTGAAGAAAATCATTTTTTGGCCGAAAATGACAAAAAATTAGCAGATCCTAAAACTCAAGGATTTTTGGCCAAAAATACGTTTTCTCTCCTTCTGCAAATTTAATGTGCTAACTATTTAGAGTACATCAGGAATAATACACAAGCACCAAGAAATGACCTCAGCCCATAAATGGCGAGTAATTAGCATGCCATTAAAATATTCTAAATATCATTTGAACATTTTCTAAAAGCCATTTGAACAAGTTATAATCAAGATATCAAATTTTGGTTAACAGATCCTTAAGCAGCATATTCAGGAGTACCTATACTGAAATTTTGAACAAAATCCATTTTTTGGCCGAAAATGACAAAAAGTGTAAGTCTTATGCCTTAAAGGATTTTTGGCCAAAAATACTTTTTCTCTCTGAACTAAAATTTAATGTGCTTAACTATTTAAGTACATTCAGAATAATACACAAACACCAAGAAATGACCTCGAAAACCCATAAGTGGCGAGTAATTAGCATTGCAAAAGTAATTAAAATATTCTAAAAATCATTTGAACATTTTCTAAAAGCCATTTGAACAAGTTATAATCAAGATATCAAATTTTGGTTAACAGATCCTTAAGCAACACATTCAGGAGTACCTATACTGAAATTTTGAACAAAATCCATTTTTTGCCGAAAATGACAAAAATTGTAAGTCTAAAGCCTTAAAGGTTTTTTGGCCAAAAATACGTTTTCTCGCTGAACTAAAATTTAATGTGCCTAACTATTTAAGTACATCCAGAATAATACACAAGCACCAAGAAATGACCTCGAAAACCCATAAGTGGCGAGTAATTAGCATTGCAAAAGTAATTAAAATATTCTAAAAATCATTTGAACATTTTCTAAAAGCCATTTGAACAAGTTATAATCAAGATATCAAATTTTGGTTAACAGATCCTTAAGCAGCACATTCAGGAGTACCTATACTGAAATTTTGAAGAAAATCCATTTTTTGGCCGAAAATGACAAAAATTGTAAGTCTAAAGCCTTAAAGGATTTTTGGCCAAAATACGTTTTCTCGCTGAACTAAAATTTAATGTGCCTAACTATTTAAGTACATCCAGAATAATACACAAGCACCAAGAAATGACCTCGAAAACCCATAAGTGGCGAGTAATTAGCATTGCAAAAGTAATTAAAATATTCTAAAAATCATTTGAACATTTTCTAAAAGCCATTTGAACAAGTTATAATCAAGATATCAAATTTTGGTTAACAGATCCTTAAGCAGCACATTCAGGAGTACCTATACTGAAATTTTGAACAAAATCCATTTTTTGGCCGAAAATGACAAAAATTGTAAGTCTAAAGCCTTAAAGGATTTTTGGCCAAAAATACGTTTTCTCTCTGAACTAAAATTTAATGTGCCTAACTATTTAAGTACATCCAGAATAATACACAAGCACCAAGAAATGACCTCGAAAACCCATAAGTGGCGAGTAATTAGCATTGCAAAAGTAATTAAAATATTCTAAAAATCATTTGAACATTTTCTAAAAGCCATTTGAACAAGTTATAATCAAGATATCAAATTTTGGTTAACAGATCCTTAAGCAGCACATTCAGGAGTACCTATACTGAAATTTTGAACAAAATCCATTTTTTGGCCGAAAATGACAAAAATTGTAAGTCTATAGCCTTAAAGGATTTTTGGCCAAAAATACGTTTTCTCTCTGAACTAAAATTTAATGTGCCTAACTATTTAAGTACATCCAGAATAATACACAAGCACCAAGAAATGACCTCGAAAACCCATAAGTGGCGAGTAATTAGCATTGCAAAAGTAATTAAAATATTCTAAAAATCATTTGAACATTTTCTAAAAGCCATTTGAACAAGTTATAATCAAGATATCAAATTTTGGTTAACAGATCCTTAAGCAGCACATTCAGGAGTACCTATACTGAAATTTTGAACAAAATCCATTTTTTGGCCGAAAATGACAAAAATTGTAAGTCTAAAGCCTTAAAGGATTTTTGGCCAAAAATACGTTTTCTCTCTGAACTAAAATTTAATGTGCCTAACTATTTAAGTACATCCAGAATAATACACAAGCACCAAGAAATGACCTCGAAAACCCATAAGTGGCGAGTAATTAGCATTGCAAAAGTAATTAAAATATTCTAAAAATCATTTGAACATTTTCTAAAAGCCATTTGAACAAGTTATGATCAAGATATCAAATTTTGGTTAACAGATCCTTAAGCAGCACATTCAGGAGTACCTATACTGAAATTTTGAACAAAATCCATTTTTGGCCGAAAATGACAAAAATTGTAAGTCTAAAGCCTTAAAGGATTTTTGGCCAAAAATACGTTTTCTCTCTGAACTAAAATTTAATGTGCCTAACTATTTAAGTACATCCAGAATAATACACAAGCACCAAGAAATGACCTCGAAAACCCATAAGTGGCGAGTAATTAGCATTGCAAAAGTAATTAAAATATTCTAAAAATCATTTGAACATTTTCTAAAAGCCATTTGAACAAGTTATAATCAAGATATCAAATTTTGGTTAACAGATCCTTAAGCAGCACATTCAGGAGTACCTATACTGAAATTTTGAACAAAATCCATTTTTTGGCCGAAAATGACAAAAATTGTAAGTCTAAAGCCTTAAAGGATTTTTGGCCAAAAATACGTTTTCTCTCTGAACTAAAATTTAATGTGCCTAACTATTTAAGTACATCCAGAATAATACACAAGCACCAAGAAATGACCTCGAAAACCCATAAGTGGCGAGTAATTAGCATTGCAAAAGTAATTAAAATATTCTAAAAATCATTTGAACATTTCTAAAAGCCATTTAACAAGTTATAATCAAGATATCAAATTTTGGTTAACAGATCCTTAAGCAGCACATTCAGGAGTACCTATACTGAAATTTTGAACAAAATCCATTTTTTGGCCGAAATGAAGAAAATTGTAAGTCTATAGCCTTAAAGGATTTTTTGCCAAAAATACGTTTTCTCTCTGAACTAAATTTTAATGTGCCTAACTATTTAAATACATCCAGAATAATACACAAGCACCAAGAAATGACCTCGAAAACCCATAAGTGGCGAGTAATTAGCATTGCAAAAGTAATTAAAATATTCTAAAAATCATTTGAACATTTTCTAAAAGCCATTTGAACAAGTTATGATCAGGTATCAAATTTTTGGTTAACAGATCCTTAAGCAGCATTCAGGGTACCTATACTGAAATTTTGAACAAAATCCATATTTTGACGAAAATGACAAAAATTGTAAGTCCTAAAGCCTTGAGATTTTTGTGCATCACGTTTTCTCTCTGAACTAAAATTTAATGCCTAACTATTTAAGTACATCAGAGATAATACACAGCACCAAAAATGACCTCAGCCCATAAGTGGCAGGTAGTGCTTGTGCAAAAGTAAATTAAAATATTCTAAAAATCATTTGAACGGTACCACAAAAGCCATTTGAATGCAAATTATAATCAAGATATCAAATTTTGGTTAACAGATCCTTAAGCAGCTTACATTCAGAATACCTATACTGAAATTTTGAAGAAATCCATTTTTGGCCGAAATGACGAAAATTGTAAGTCTAAAGCCTTAAAGGATTTTTGGCCAAAAATACGTTTTCTCTCTGAACTAAAATTTAATGTGCTAACTATTTAAGTACATGCAGAATAATACACAAGCACCAAGAAATGACCTCGAAAACCCATAAGTGGCGAGTAATTAACAAAAAGTAATTAAAATATTCTAAAAATCATTTGAACATTTTCTAAAAGCCATTTGAACAAGTTATAATCAAGATATCAAATTTTGGTTAACAGATCCTTAAGCAGCACATTCAGGAGTACCTATACTGAAATTTTGAACAAAATCCATTTTTTGGCCGAAAATGACAAAAATTGTAAGTCTAAAAGCCTTAAAGGATTTTTGGCCAAAATACGTTTTCTCTCTGAACTAAAATTTAATGTGCCTAACTATTTAAGTACATCCAGAATAATACACAAGCACCAAGAAATGACCTCGAAAACCCATAAGTGGCGAGTAATTAGCATTGCATAAATAATTAAAATATTATAAAAATTATTTGAACATTTTCTAAAAGCCATTTGAACAAGTTTTAATCAAGATATCAAATTTTGGTTAGCAGATCCTTAAGCAGCACATTCAGGAGTACCTATACTGAAATTTTGAACAAAATTCATTTTTTGGCCGAAAATTACAAAA
>NW_024742720.1:0-3632 GCF_018991925.1 Homarus americanus
TGTTATACTCCGACCAGGGACTTTGTTATACTCTACCAGGGACTTTGTTATACCTCGATCAGTGTCCTTTGTTATACTCGATCAGGAGACTTTGTTATACTCGTTCAGACATTGTTATACTCGATCAGGGACTTGTTATACTGATCAAGGGACTTTGTTACTCCCGATAGGAGGCCTTGTTATACTCGATCAGGGACTTTGTTAAACTCGATCAGGGCCTTTGTTATACTCTATCAGGGGAATTTGTTATAATCGACCAGGGGACTTTGTTCTACTCAATTAGGGTCTTTGTTATAACTCGACCAGGGACTAGGTTATACTCGATCAAGGACTTTGTTATACTCGATTAGGAGACTTTGTTATACTCGATAAGGAACTTGTTATACTCGATCAGGACTTTGTTATTCACGATCAGGGACTTTGTTATCTCGATCATGGGACCTGTTATATTCCCGATCAGGGCCTTTGTTACACTCAACAAGGGGACTTGGTTATACTCGACCAAGGAATTTTTATACTCGACCAGGGAACTTTGTTATACTCAATCAGTGGACTTTGTTATACCTCGATTAGGGACTTTGTTATTCACGATAAGGGGACTTCATTATACCGATCATGGACTTTGTTATTTTCGACCAGGGCCTTTGTTATACTCGACCAGGGGACTATGTTATACTCGATCAGGGACTTTGCTATACTGTTCAAGACTTTGTTTCTCTCGATAGGAGGCCTTTTGTTATACTCGATCAGGGACTTTGTTATACTCGATCAGGGGCCTTTGTTATATACTCTATCCGGGGACTGTTATAGTTGATCAGTGAGCGTTGTTGCCTCTCGATCAAGGCCCTCTTATTACAATCGACCAGGGGACTTGGTTATACTCGATCAAGGGAACTTTTGTTATACTCGACGAAGAACTTTGTTATACTCAATCGGGGACTTTGTTATATACTCGATAAGGGGACTTTTGTTATACTCGACCAGAGGACTTGGTTATACTCGATCAGGAACTTTGTTATGCTCAGGCAGGGACTTTATTACACTCGATCAGATATTTTATATTTATACTCGATCAGAGAACTTTTGTTTATACTTTCGATCAGGGGACGTTGTTATACTCGTACAGGGACACTGTTGCTTACTCGATCGGACTTTGTTTATACTGATCCGGGAGACTTTATTTATACTCGTTAGAAGACGCTGTTATACTCCAATCAGGGGACTTGTTATACTCGATCAGGTGCCTTTGTTATACTCTATTAGGGGACTTTGTTATAGTCGATCAGTCAACGGTGTTGCTCTACTCGATCAGGGGCCTTTTGTTACACTCGACCAGGGACTGTTGCTTATATACTCAATCCAGACTTTGTTATACTCGATTAGGGACTTTGTTATTTACGATGGGGACTTCGTGCTCTCGATCATGGGACTTTGTTATTTTCGATAGGGCCTTTTATACTCGACCAGGGGACTATGTTATACTCGATAAGGGACTTTGTTATATACTCGATCCAGGATTTTGTTATATACGATCATAGGACTTTGTTATACTTTCGATCAGGTTCCTTTGTTTATACTTTCGATCAGGACTTTGTTGCCTCGATCAAGGGGACTTTATTACACTCGATCAGGCGATCAGGGGCCTTTGTTATACTCGATCAGAGGACTTTGTTATACTCGATCAGGGACTTTGTTATACTCGATCAGGGACTTTGTTATGCTCTGATTAGGGCCTTTGTTATACTCGACCAGGGACTTTGTTATACTCGATCAGGGGACTTTGTTATACTCGATCAGGATTTTATACTCGATCAAGGGACTTTGTTATACCGATCAGATTCTTTGTTATACTCGATCAGGGACTTTGTTATACTAGATCACTGGACTTTATTAAACTCGATCAGGGTCTTTGTTATACTCGACCAGGGACTTTGTTATACTCGATCAGGGACTTGTTATACCTCGTTCAGGGGATTGTTATACTCGATCAGGGGACTTTGTTATACTGATCAAGGACTTTGTTACTCTCGATAAGAGGCCTTTGTTATACTCCGATTAGGGACTTTGTTATACTCGATCAGGGGCTTTGTTGTTCTCGACGGGGGAACATTGTTATACCAATCAGGGGACTTTGTTATACTCGATCAGGGACTTTGTTATACCCGAGCAGGGGACTTTATTACATTCGATCAGGGCCTTTGTTTTACTCGATCAGAGACTTTGTTATACTCGACAAGGGACTTTGTTCTACTGATCAGGAACTTTGTTATACTCGATCTCGGGCCTTTTGATATACCTCTATCAGGGACTTTGTTACACTCGATCAGAACTTTGTTATAATCTATCAGGGACTTTGTTATACTCGATCAGGGAATTTGTTATGATCGACCAGGGTTTGATATACTCTGATCAGGGACTTTGTTATACTCGATCAGAAAAGCCTTTTGTTATAATTTCATCAGGGGACTTTGTTATAGTCGAGATCGTAGTCAATGGTGCGTATATATTTCGATCAGGGCCTTGTTACACCTCGATCAGGGCCTTTGTTACACTCGACCAGGGACTTGGTTATACTCGATCAAGCGACTTTTGTTATAGTCAGATCAGGGACTCTTTGTTATACTTCGAATAGGGGTTTGTTATACTCGACCAGGGGATTATTTTATACTCGATCAAGGGACTTGCGCCTTGACGCCAGAGACTTTGTTATACTTGCTTAAGGGACTTTGTTAAACTCGATCATGGGCTTTGTTATTCTCGACCAGGGGAAATTTTTATACCAATCAGGGGACTTTGTTATACTCGATAAGGGGGGACTTTGTTATACTCGACCAGGAACTTAGTTATACCCGATGAGGGTTCTGTTATTCACGATGAGGGGGACTTTTGGTTATGCTCGGACGGGATTTTCGTTAAGGTACCAATTGTGGACTGGTTATACTCGATCAGGGGACTTTTTTGTTATGCTCGATTACGCCTCGTTATACTCGACCAGGGACTTTGTTATACTCGATCAGGGACTTTGTTATACCCGATGAGGACTTTTATTACACCCTTCGAGCAGGGGCCTTTGTTATATTCGATCAGAGGATCCTTTGGTTATGTACCGGATCAGACTTTGTTATACTGACTGAAAGGGAATTGTTACCTCGATAACAGACCTTTTGTTATACTCGATCAGAGACTTTTTGTTAGTTATACCAATCAGGGACTTTTGTTATACTCGACCAGGAACTTTTGTTGTTTCCAATCAGGGGACTTTTGTTATATCGGATTAGAGGCCTTTGTTATACTCTCGACCAGGGGACTTTGTTGATTTCGATCAGGAATTTGTTATACTCGATCAGGGGACTTTTTGCTTTACCTCGATCAAGGGACTTTTGTTATACCTGACCATTTCCCTTGGTTGTACTCTCGCGATGAGGGCCACTTTATATGCCTTGTTAAGGGACATTGTTATGTCGATCAGACTTTGTTATATCGATGAGGGCCTTTATACTTTCATCAGGGGACTTTGTTATAGTCGATCAGAGAATGTTGTTATACTTCCGATCAGGGCCTTTTGTTAATTCTCGACCAGGGTGACTTGGTTATAATTTTCGATCAAGGGACTTGTTATAGTCGATCTGGGG